>NW_007258768.1:8408-101770 GCF_000164805.1 Carlito syrichta
TCTGCGGTGGCCAGGAGCGGCCACTGCACTCCAGTCTGGGCGACTGAGTGAGACTCCAACTCAAAAAAAAAAAAAAAAAAGATACAGACCAATGGAATAGAATTGAGAGTCCAAAACTAAACCCATATTCCTATAACCAATTGTTTTTCGACAAGGGTGACAGTCTATTGAATGAGGAAAGAATAGTATCATCAACTGGTATTGAAACAACTAAATTTCTACCAACAAAAGAACATTATACCCCTTAAACTGAATGCAAAAATTAACTAAAATGAATTAATTACCTAAAATAAGAGCTAAAATCATAAAACACTTAGAAAAACACACGGGGTCAAGCTTCATGTCCCTGGATTTGACAATGGATTCTCAGATATCATACCAGAAGCATGAGTCATAAAAGAAAAAAGAAATGAACTGGAATTCACTAAAATTAACAACTTTTATCCATCATGATACATAATTAAGAAAGTAAAAAGACAACCTTAATGGGAGAAAATATCTTGTAAGTCTTTAATATTCAGAATATATGTTTAAAAATTTATAATTCAACAGCAATTTTTAAAAAATAGGTAAGGGACTTGAAGACAATAAGCACATGAAAAGATGCTTGATGATACCAGTCATTAGGGAAATGCAAATTAAAACCACAATGAGATACTACTTCATACCTACTAGGATGGCTATAACAACAACAACAAAAACCAGGAAAAAGGGTTATCAAAAATGTGGAGATATCAAAGCACTCATACATTGCTGGTGGGCATGTAAAATGATGTAGCCATTGTGGAAAACAGTTTGGTGATTTCCCAAAAAATGAAACATTGAATTACCATGTGACCCAACAATTCCATTCCTATATAAATACCCAAAAGAATTGGGAAAAGAGACTCAAATTAATACTCACACTGTATTGCTCTCAATAGCCAAAAGCTGGAAACAATGCAATGTTCCATCCATAAATTAATGGGTAACCCAATGTGGTGCAGTCATGCATCGCTTAATGACAAGGATCTATTCTGAGAAATGTATCACTAGGCGACGTCATCATTGTTCAAATATCATAGAATGTACTTAATAAGCCTAGATGTTACAGCCCTTATGATCGGGGATGGCCTGTTACTCCTAAGCTACACATCTGTAAAACATGTTACTGTCTTGCCTATTGTGGGCAGTGGTAACACAATGGTAAATATATGTGTATCTAAACATATGGAAATATAGAAAAGGTGCAGACAAAATATGGCATAAAAGATACAAAACGGTACGCCTATAGGGGGCAGTCCCCATGAATGGAACTTGCAAGAGAGGAAGTTAGAGCAGGTGAGTCAGTGAGTGATGGTGAGTGAATGGCAAGGCCTAGAACATGACTGTTCATCACTGTAGACTTTATAAACACTGTACACTTAGACTACAATAAATATTAAAAATGCTTTCTCCAATAATAAATTAACTTTAGCTTATTGTAACTTTTTTGCTTTATGATGAATAAATTATTTTTTACTTTTTTACTCTTCTGTAATAACACAACTTAGAACTCACAAACACACTGTACAGTTGTACAAAAATACTTTTTCTTTATATTCTTATGCCACAAGCTTTTATCTATTTTAAGTTATTTTTATTTTTTACTTTTTGTTTTTAACTTTTTGCATTTTTTTGTTAAAAACTAAGACACAAACACACACACATTAGCCTAGACTTTCACAAGGTAAGCATCATCAGTATCACTGCTTTCCATCTCCATACTTTGTTCCACTGGAAGGTCTTCTGGGGCAATAACATACATGGAACTGTCGTCTCATTTGATAACAATGCCATCTTTTGAAATACCTCCTGAAGGACCTGCTTCAGTCTGTTTTGCAGTTAGTTTTTTTGTTGTTATTGTTGTTAAGTAGAAGGAATACACTTAACAAATAATAAAAATATAGTATAGTAAATACACAAACCAACAACAAAGTCATTTATTATCGTTGTTAAATATTATGTACTGTACATAATTGTATGTCCTATACTTTTTTTAGGACTAGCAATTTACAACAGCATCATCACAGATGTGTGAGTGATACCTGCAAAATAACATTAGGACGGTTATGATGACACTATGTGACAGGAAGTTTTCAATTGCATTATAATCTTAGGAAACTACCATTATGTATGTGGTCCATCACTGACCAGAACATCAT
Source organism: Carlito syrichta (assembly GCF_000164805.1). Taxonomy (NCBI): domain Eukaryota; kingdom Metazoa; phylum Chordata; class Mammalia; order Primates; family Tarsiidae; genus Carlito; species Carlito syrichta. The sequence continues at coordinate 10,592 of NW_007258768.1, forward strand.
TAAAGACAGAAAGTAGAATACAGGTTACCAGAGCCTGGAGGAAGTGGGTAATGGGGAACCATTCCTTAATGATTACAGATGCATTGCTTTGGATGATAGAAAAGTTTTGGAAATAACAGTGGACATTGGTGATGGCTGCACAACATTGTAAATGTCCTTAAGATGGCTGCCAAGCTTCAGCTTTCTGACTGAAGAAAAGATGTGGGGTGGGCTACTGCCTCCTGACCTTAATGAAAGTGATGTTGAGTAGAATTTGGAAGATGAAGCCTCATTAGAGAAGTCTGGATGTAAACCTACAGGAAGATAAAGAGGTTGGGGCCATTAAAAAAAAACAACAAAAAACAGTAGAGCTCTCAGATTTCCCAACAAATGGACCAAAAACTGAAACTGAGTCAAATATAAATGTAGATAAAGAGTGTCCTTCTACAATTCCCTTAAATATGTAGAATAAATTTCAAGAACTGCATCAAAAACTTTCTTAATAGAAAAACTCAACCTCAAGATTCAGAAGGAAAAAAAGAAAATGCTCCAGAAAAGATAAATTGAAGAATGTAAAAAAAATCTCACAGTGAACAGTTCTCAAATGAAACTCAAAGGAAAGAGCTTACTCAGTATTTTGGAGTCAATGATAGATTTGAACTCCCTGTTAAAAGGAAAAAAGTTGATAAGTCAGGCCATGAAAAGAGGGTAGACCAGGCTGTGGAGGAGTGGAATATTGAGAAAGCTGAGGAACTCAGCAACCAGCTGGATACTCGAGAGCTTGGTGTAAAAATTGCCAAAGCAATTGCCTGCCACAACTTTGTAAAAGCCAAAAAGGAGGCTAAAAATTCACAGACTGCTTGAAAAAAGAAAAAACTTGCTTGAGGATTAGAAGCAAAGAAGAGTTGGGAAACCAAAGGTAACATGGGATATATGTAGCTTGCCAGAGTTCTGCAAGACATTTGTGGATTCAAGTGCTCAGTTTACTGAAAAGACTTTCCTGCTCTGTTATGTATATCAGGAAATTGATAGAACTAGAAAAAATTAGCATAAAATTTAGGGGTTGACCATCAACTCTTTTCAGTCTTTCTCTAAAGAGTTTAATCTACTGAAGTGAACAAAATGAAACATTCTGTTATGTATGTAAGAAATAATAGAAAAGGATGGAAGTTTGTCTATTGTATGAACCTATAGTGTAAAATCAATTTTGCTTTTCATGTTTGTTATAGTATAGCCAGTGAGCTCCTTGTACTTCTTAACTGTACCCGGTATAACTGCATTTTTATTGGAATTGTGTTCTTAAGACTGGTAATTATTTACAGTGGATTAATCATAAGTATAAAAATGTCTCAATTGATACTGCCTTTACAAGTGATTTTAATGACCTTAATGCTATCAAAGTAATTATTGATTTTTATTGGAGGCAGTAGAGTTCGTGTTTAATATTTCAGAATTACATATTAAAAGGAATTAATTAATTTTTGTATACCTTCAGATAAAATGTTATAATAATATTTGTAATAGCATAATACAATAAAGAAAGAAACAGAAAGTAGTATTTGAAGGATTATTTAAATTCAGCTTTGCCTAGAAATGTCTTTCTAAATATCTTTCTTTCTCAGCCATGTTATTCTTTAAATTATGAGATGATTCTTGGAAGAGAAAATGGCGTAATTGTATTATACAGACAGGTATGACTCAAGATAATATAACTTTGAACCTTCTAAAAGTTGGTTTGTTTTTTACTCCTCTTTCCTATTACTCCTTAAAAGATTGAATAAATTAATGAGGAGAAAGAGAAGATTGGTACCATGGGAAGCAGTTTTCATTAGATGTACCCTTCATGGTTTCAACAGCAAGGGGCTTGGAGAAGTCAACCAACAAGCTGGTAAGAAGACCACGATTGGAGACACCTCTTCATTTGTGTTCAGTAGAGGTGAATAACTGCTTCCCGTGGTTTTCATTGACTCATCTCTCAGCCTTCACCAGAGGTCTTCTAGCTGTTTGATAGAGACTGGGTCGATAATATAAATTCAGGAACATATGAAATTAGTCATGATTATAATTGTACTACTGCTATTTTTAGACTTAAAATACTAACAAAATTGCATTATTTTATGGTGGCACTTTTAATGTTTTCTTTCATATTCTGGAATAAGTGAATACTTAGTTGCTAGTTAGGCATCCAAAAATCTTATCTTGCTTCCAGTTAGATGAGAAAAGCCAGCATAGAGAAAGCAAAGTTTTAGGCAATTGTGTATTATACTAATTCATTATGAAAAGGTATCCAGACCAAATATTGAAGGATTTTATATTTTATGATTTAATAAATTGGGAACATTATTCCATTTTATCGATTAAAAAACATTATAAATGTAGTTAATTAATGTGAAGTATAAACTTAACAATGACTGAAATAGCAAATTTTGTTACGTGTGTGTTTGTTTCCACAATAAAGATATTTTTAAAAATAAGGCTTGTGGGTCTTCAGAAGACAACACATAGTTATAGACTCAGCAAAAGTCAACAATTTTCCAGAGCTGACTAGGTTTTGGTTTCTGCCTGAACAATTGACAATTTATTTATTGTATGCTCATAATAACTTTAAGAGCAATAAAATACCCTTGCTGTATCTATTTTACAGATGAGGGGTGTCAGACCAAAAGATGTTGAGTGGTTTTCTCAAGATCACACAGGTACTAGTGGATGACCGAGAATGTAAACCTGGGCAGTTCAGTTCTGGAGTTCACTCTTATTCATCACACTGTGCTGCCTTTATTCAACCACCATATTCTCTAGTCATTACTTTTCAGAATATACTTAGTGAAATGCTTCAAATATTTTACCTAAAAGTATATATCTTAAGTTGTGCCTTATTAAATAATGTACTGGGCTAAAGAGTGGGACCCAAAATTTATGTGAGTTGTTATATGAACGTGTTCTTTGAGAGTAGAGTTTTGCAGATGTAATCATGTGAGGCTGAGGCCATACTGAATTGGAGTGCCCTAAATGCCGTACAACGAATGTTCTTGTAAGAAGAGGAAATTTTGACACAGAGACACAGGGGAAAAGGCCAGGAGATGACCTAATAAGAACAGAAATGATGCAACTGCAAGCCAAGCAGATCAAGGATTGCAAGGATGGCTAGATAGAGACAAAGAGAGGTGCTCCCTTGAAGCCTTTTGAGAGAACATGACTTTGCTAACACCTGGATTTCGAACCTCAAACCTCCAGAATTGTGGTAAAATAAATTTCCCTTGTTCTAGTCATCCAAGTCATGGTAATTTGTTGTCACCCAAGAAAATAAGTAAAACTAATACAGATAGCATGCAGCTATTGTTTTCTACATTTTTTACAGATATAACACTGAGATATGTTTCACTGATATTCAGCCTGCTCTTGATTGATGTTTCTTTGTAATATATTTGTGTCTACTTATTAAAAAATAAAATCTGCTTGAAACTTTAAGTAAATAGCTATGTGTCATGAAAGTTGTAAAATTCTAGTGATATGAATGCTGCATTATATTTTGGCAATAAACTTTTGTTTCATAGCTTTGTGAAGCAGGTGGTGGTAGCATGAAGAATAATCTGATAAAAAGGGCTCTATTATTAAAATTCATTTGAAGAAAAAAAAGGTCAGTCATGGAGAATTTGTAATTATATTTTGAAAGTGATAAAAGTTAGCAAACAAATTGCACAGCAACCTTCCTGAAGTGTCTATGTTGGATATCTTTAATAGTCGTCTGCTTCTCCATGCCACCCAATAGGCATGATTTCAGGCTCAGTCTAGCCAAAATAAACTTTGAAAACTCTACTACCTACAACATGGCACTTACATTTATTGCTAGAATTCACAAATTAAAAAATATTAAACCAAATGTGCACATAATTGAAGAAAACTTGAATAGATATCTGAAAGCACAAACATGTTGCTATTCATTGAAAAGAGCTTAGACAAGCATTAAGAGATCAAGGCAATCTTTTTTTTTTTTTTGAGAAAGCAGGATTTATTGAGAGGACAGAAAAGCTTGCACAGTGGGAGGGGCCCAATGCAATCTTATGGATCTATTTTAAGGAGTAATATATCTAAAAGTTTAGGAAAACAAACAATAGCAGAGATTGCAAATTTTAACTGGCACATATATATCTTTTAATGGAGCCACAAAACAATGAGCTTTGAGTTCTCAGAGTAGTTTTAAAAGCTCACTTGTAACTACTAATCTTGAGGTTGCCCTTTCCTAAATATGAGACCCAAACCATTTGGTGTGGTCAGAAAATTTAATGATGTCTAAACAATTGATTTTAGGTGCTGGTCTCTTCATATTGGGTATGAAGCTAGATTATTACCAGAAAAAACTAAGAAATAATTACCTTTGCTGTTGCTTGTGTACTTTTCCAAGCATTGTAATATTTATTAGAAATTGATCTAAGCTTTGACTAATTTGGGGTGCCTACTATGAACCAGATCTTCTGCTAGAGACTGGTGGAGAGACCAGTAAATGAGGCAGACACACTCCCTCCCTGCATGGAGTTTATCACCTAGCAGGAGTGATAAATATTGAACAAATAATTATAAATAATAATTTTATTAGATACATAATTAAAATAATAATGTATAATTGTAAAAAAACTAATGAAAAATAGTGTGTCATATTAGTCAGATTCCTGGTTGTAAGTCATATAAACCAAATTCAAATTACTAGAAATGTATTGGCATATCCCTGAAGAGTTCAAGGAGTATTCTGACTTTAGGCATACCTGGATTTAGGCATTCAAACATAGTCAACAGAAATAAATTTCTCTCCATGCTTTGCCTTTGTTTCCTTTAGTTTGTCTTTATTTTCTGGCAAAATGGTGTAGCTAAATCCCCAGTTCTAGGTTTATATTCTACTCATTTAATAACATAAACAGAAAGAGAGTGTCTCTTACCTAAATATTGCAGCAAAAGCTCATGGTTGACTTTCGTTGGTCGTCTGTACATTTGTGAACTGGTTACAGTTCATAACGCAAACATTTACACTAACTTATTCTGCATCTATTTAGTAAAAATAATTGTATGCAGTGTCTTGCATTGGGTTTTGTAGAGCATAAATTAAAAATCTAGAACTAGTCTTGTCCTTAGGAAGATCACATTCTAATAACAAAAGCAGGATTGTAATGAATGCGTTGGAACTTTAAAAATATGTGTGGTACAGGGAAGGTACAAATAGGTTGCATATTAATTTAGAGTGGGGACAAAAATAATTTTTGTTGGCAGTCAGAAAGAAATTTCTGGCAGTGGAGACATGTGAAAACAGCTTTACATTAAGCAGGATTTTGATAGAGCAAGAGGATTTCCATGCAGATAAAAACACATGATCAAAGCCACAGTGGGGAGAGACAGGGAATATGTATGTAGACTGATGAGTCTTAGAATAACTGATGATGGGGACAGCTTCCTTCCGGTCTGGAGTGTAAGTTCATGTCAGATAATGGAGAACATTGACTAGGTGAAGGTGTGGAAAAATTTGCTCTCAGAAAATACTGAAGATTTTTTTTTTTTGAGTTGGAGTCTCACTCGGTCACCCAGACTGGAGTGCAGTGGCTGCTCCCGGCCACCGCAGCCTCGACCTGTTGGGCTCCGGCAATCCTTCCACCACAGCCTTCTGAGTAGCTGGAATTACAGGCGTGCGCTACCATGCCTGGCTGATTTTTTGATTTATTGTAGAGATGAGGTCTCGCTGCCCAGGCAGGTCTCGAACCCACGGGCTCAGGCAATCCACTCACCTCAGCCTCCCAAAGGCACAGGATTACAGGCTGAGCCACCGAGCCCGGCAAGATTTTTGAACAAGAATTTAAGGAGCTGCCACAAGCTAATAGTCAATGTACAAACTGAAATGTAGAGGGATAGATTTGGAGGTGATAGGACCTGTCAGGAGGAAGGAGCTATAGAAATAGAGGTATGTGAAGTAGAATGAGGGTAGGGGAATGTAAAGTGAGAGATGAATGAAAGAGATATTTTAAATGTAAAAATCAATAGGGTTTGTCAACCAATTTGACAGAAGAGAAAGTGAGAGACAAGGTAAAAATGAGTCTGAGGTTTTGACTACAGTACATGGTAGGTGAGTGGTGCTACTATGGACTGAATATTTGTGTCCCTTCAAAATACTTACATTGAAACTGAATCTTCTTGGTATTTAAAGATGAGGCCTCTAGGAGGTGAAACTTTTCTTATGCATGGATTATTGTCCTCCTAAGAAGAAGCCAGAGAACCCCTTGCACTCCCCTAGCACATAATGACACTGAAGAATTTCCAGTCTATGAACCAGGAAACAAGCACTCAGTAATACAGAATCTGCAAGTACTTTGATCTTGGACTTCCCAGCCCCCAGAACTGTGAGAAATCCAATTCTGTTATTTATGAGACACCTAGTCTATGATAGTTTGTTATAGCAGCCTGAACAAATAAAGAGAGACCCAAACTTTACCCTTAAGATGTCCACTTACCACTAATCCTGAATTGTACCCCACATCTTGAAAATTAAAAAAAAAAAATGAAATAAAGTAATATGTTCAAAATGAAAAAAAAAAAAAGGAAAATTTGACCAAGAATAAGTCCTCAAAGAGAACTCAACACCAGAAGCAAACAGAGGTAGGAGAAGTATAAAAAGACAAAATACCTATTAGCAACTGCAGAACATTGAACTGAAAAACCAAGAAATAACTGGTGGTTTTAGAGACAACACCATTAAGGGCTTTGAAAAACTCCTTTTGGCATTGCAGTGAGTTTGGGACCTACACATTAAAGGATGAAGAGGTGTTTCACCCTAGTGTTTCCTATCTCAGTAAACAATGTCCATGTTCATTTATTCTTGTTGGTTTAATCCTTGGCACTATGTTCAGTGCCTTCTCCTTTTAGGTACCCCACTTCCAGTTCATCAATAATTTCTATTGACTTGACTTACTAAATGTCTCTCAAATCTGTCCACCCTTCTCCTTGCCTATGCTCACACATTTTTTCCAATTCAGGTCTGCCAGTGTCTCTATCCTTAGCCACTACAATAACACCACTAATCCATTCTCTGCACAGGATCTAGAGTAATCTCTCAAAACATGTATGACTGATTTTGACATCATGCAGCTGAATCTCCTTTAATATCATCCTATTTAACTTAACATAAAGACCAGCCCTTTTATCCCTTTATAACTTGGTTCCTACATATCTCTTCAGATCATTTAGCATTTTTCTTTTCCAGAAATTACAATCCAGTCACACCGGCTTCATTGAGCTATCCAAATATACTTGTCTTCATTTTCTACTAGATTGAAATGTCTCTTGAGTAGGAAGATATTATTTTCCATTTTATAATTTTATCCCTTCCCCTTTTTTTTGCTTCCCCCAACAGTAGGACATAATAAAGTGATTGGTTTTCAATAAAAGCTTGTGAAAAAAATGCCCTTAACATGATATATTCATTTCTTCTCACTTTTGTCAATAGTGCCCAGTATCATAAAATGATAGTTTTGAAAGACAGTCAAGGTCAGTAAGAACTACTCTCAATGTGTCTTTTATGAACAGGATGGAGTCCTTCTGGATAATACAGATGAACATGCAAACTGCTGATTGTTACATATTTAAATCAGAGCTGCCTGTTGAGAAGTGTGATTTGAATCAAGGCATTATCTGAAAGTATTTACTCTCTTAAGAAGTTAAACTGGGAAATCACCTAGTGCCTCATGCTACTCTTGACTTGCAGTGTTTATATTTAAATTTCCATGTTAGTTTTGTTTATAATCTCCAGGTTAAACATTGATCTTATCAACTTGCATGAAGCTTGGTATTATCATGATATAAATGTATATTGTCATTGGGATAATTTTAAATACTTGCTAATATTTGTATATCTGGAAACTTGGAAGGGTATAGATTTTAAGTCAACACAATTTTAAAGAATATTGATTTGCTAGTTGTGATCTAATTTATGTTAGCTGTTTAGAATTTTGATTCAATTTTTATAACAAAATAATTTCCTTTGCAGGTTGTTAGTTGACTTTCTTTGCCATTGCTATCCAAGCTATCTTTTACTTGATTTTAGCACTTGGTCTACTGCAGACTCAGTGGGAATATAGACACTTGTATTTCTGTAAAAACAAAGCTCATTATGTTTCCATAGTATTGCCTGTTTCAGTGTGTAGCACCTCCATCCTCATGGTTGAGTTAGCCAGGATTCTGCCTTTCCTTATGCCCACAGTAGTTCATCAGGTCCAAAAATCTCAAGTGCACAGTAATTGTGGGTACTGAAAAACACACTACTTTCACTTTTGCTTCTCTTCCTAGGGGTAGTAAGTAGTTTTCTCTGTTATTAAAACTAATGTTGGAATAGTTTCATTTCACCCGTCTTCTGTTTTTCAGTCCTTCCAAGACATTAATGCTGTATTAAATCCCTTGTTTGAATGACTGTAGAAGGATGAACTGGGCTGGTTACCTGCCTGTTAGCTTGATCCTTGATTCTGCTGTTCTATACTCTGTAGTGTAGGGAGCTAAAGGTGAGATTAAACAGACTTCCCTGACAGGATTTTCTGGTTAAATTCTTCAAATAGGAAAGATATTGAAAATTGGAAAAAGGGGAGCAGCCATTTTTATCTATTACTGGTGGAGTCTCAAGCAACAGTACTGAGATGTGGTCAAGTACAGACTGTTGGCTTGGGCAGCATTTTTTTTTTAACAGTGCAATTAACAACATCAGTTAATCTAGCAGACCCAGCACTCATTGTCTCTGGAGCACACAGCAGTAGTGACTGCTTCCTGAAGCTTCCTCAGTGCCAGTGGTTGTTTGGGGTTTTCAGTTTCCTGTAAAATTGCCCATGGCAGTGATTCTTAGAGTTGACACAGCAGCTTAAAAATCCTGGACTTTCAGTTACTTCATTTTTCTTCCTGTTTTTCTAGTCCAAGGAGTTCTGTCATCTCCCTAAATTTACTATTCTTAGTATCCTAGTTTTCCTTTTAACATTCTTCTTAGATTTTTCATATTTTTTGTAACTGGTTCCCTGTATTTAATGAAATTTATATGAACTACCTTGAATTTTTTTTAACAGGATACTAACTGGTTAATTTTTTTACATTTAAAATTATACTATATATACTTATGTCTTGCTTCCACTTTTGTGACTGTAAAATTAATCATGTTGATGAATGTAGCATCATATTATACATTTTTTAAAACTTCATGTGTCCCTGATGCCTCAACCAGCAGGTTTTGTGCACCCTTCTCAGACTGACTAGTGTGATGAGGTTGGTCTCTACCACAAGTTTCCCTTCCTTGTCCTCTCCAGACTGTGACTTGATTGCTTTCAAATGCACCAATGAAATCTCCTCATGCCTTTTGCCTGACTCTCAATAAAGGGACCTGCTCACGAGTCCCCACTCTCTCTTGGCTCTCTACCTGCTTGGTTGAGCCCACATCCTAAGAGCTTTTCCCACATGGAACCCTTGTGGTATGCTGTGCTTCCCTCCTGTAGGACCTGTGAGTCTACTAAACTCTCAAATTTCAAATGCCTCTCAGAATATCATGTTGAAAGGATTCATAAGGATCCTACAGGGGGGACTTACTTCCCCATTTACAACATGATTAGTTATTTTATATTATTGTGTAGTAACATCCTATTATATGATATGAATTACATTGTAATCTCAGCACTTTGGGAGGTTGGAGGCAAGAGGATTGCCTGATCCCAGGGAATCAATACCAGCCTGGGCAACTTGGCAAGACTTCGTCTCTACAATAAATCAAAAAATTATCCACATGGTGGTGCTTGCCTGTAGCTCCAACTACTTGGAAGGCTGAGACAAAGGATCACCTGAGCCCAGCAGGTTGAGACAGTGGTGGCCATGAGCATGCCACTGCACCCTAGCCTGGGTGAGTGAGACTCCAACTCAAAAAAAAAAAAAAAAAGAGTGAGTCTACATGTAATTGTTATCTTTAGGCTCTAGCTCTTTAGTCACATTTTAGATTTATTTATTTCTGTTAGGATCATATTAGCAACAGTTCATTTAAGTCGTATTGTGATACTGTGATATTATAGGAAATATATTTGTTTTTTTCCCTAGTTCTTAGCATTAAGCTTCTAAAACCCTTGTAATTTTCCGAACATCAGGGGTGCCAGGTGCAATTTTTGTCCTAGTATTTGTTTTTTGATCCCAGTTTCTGACACAGCATCCTAATCCTTTGGGATTTCCTGGGTGATAAGATAGTCTTTTGGTCTGATAAGGCAACTCTTGGTGGGTTCATCGTTGGGGGCTAATCTTTAGAAAGGCCAAGCCATAATTATAAGCTTGAAACTTTCAACTCTCCCCACCATCCTTAGAAAAGGAGAATGTCTGGAGACTGAGTTAGTAATTGACCATGCTTGTGATGAAGCTTCCAAAAAATTTTATGAATTACAGGATTCAGAGAGCTTCTGGGTTGGTTAACATATCCACATGTTGGGAGGGTGGGACAACTCAGTTCTATGGGGACAGAAGCTACTGAGTGTGGGACCCTTTCAGCCCTCACCTTATGTATCTCTTCATCTGGCTGTTCTCTATCTTCTTTCATAACCTTTTGAATATAACAAAATAAGTAATTTAAAACAAGTAATTGTTTCCTTGAGTTCTTTGAGATGCCTTAGCAAATTAATTGAGCCAAGAAGAGGATCATTGAAACATTGATTTATAGTCAGCTGGTCAGAATTACATGTGGTAACCTACTTCTTGTGGTTGAAACCTGAAGCCTGAAGCAAGGGGCAGTCTTGTGAGACTGGGCCCTTAACTTGTGGAATTTAACACTTACTCCAGAAAGATAGTGTCAGAATTAAACTGAATTGTCGAACACCCACTTGATGTTTGCTGGAGAACTGTTTGTTTGTGAGGAGAAACCCCCCATACATCTAGTGTCAGAAATAAAGTATTGTGTTGATTGCTGAGTGTGAGAGTAGGAAAAATAGTCTGGACATCATTTAAACTGCCAAGTGAAAAGTTATTAAGACTGACAAGGCAACTCTTGGGAGGGAGTTGAAAAGTATTGCATGGATTTCATGGTGTTTATTATCATTATTATCACAAAACCAATAGTCACAATAAAATACAAACCAAAATATGTCCTCTGATAACCCCAAATCCGAAATTATCTGAGAATCTCATTCTATTGGTGTTTTTATTCATTTGACTTTCAATCTCTTGGCCCTTTTCCTGTCACAACTTATACTTTTTAAATAAATGTTTAATGCTTTAGATAAAATAATTATAGAGACTGAATCATAGTGCAGTCAATTCTCATCATGTACATTAGTTACATTCTATAAAGTCACTGCAAACACTAAATAAGCAAATATTAAATCAATGCTCCTAGGAGAAACACAAGGTTAGGATTCTGGGAGACTATAGTCACGACATTCTCATTAATCAATCAACACATAAACTTGTTTACGTGTGTTGTTGTTTAAAGACACCTTATTTAATGTACATTGTTGATTCATTAACACTGACCTTATGGCTAACAGCACAATAACTCATGGCTAAACATAGCTTATCTAATATACATACTTTTTTCTTGAGATGAACAAAACCTTCTTCACTTAGGAAGAATTGACATCATTTCAGCACTATGCTTTGGGCTCCATTTTAAACAACGAAATCACAAAAAAGAAAGAAAACATGACACTAAGTTGATTATCAAAAAAATGCTTGTTTACAGTGTGTGAACTGAAACAAGAAGACAGAATGCTACCTTGCTCAACTTCAGCTAGGAGCATCAAATGTTGGAAAACTCAAAAGTTTCACCACATTGTGCATGTTAACATATGACATCAAAAGCACTGTAAGTATTGACTTGGGAAGCCTACTAAACAAATACTAATGAGTAAGCATATTTGAAAATATGTAATCTTCAAGTAATGAAGATCAACTGTATCTTTTCAGGATATAATTCAATTTTCTCCTGTCTGGCAAATTATTTTTGTTCCATCAAAGATTGAGATGATTTTGTTTCTCCATTGAAAGCATTTAGAAATGCTTGTCTTTCACATGAAAAAGTGCTCAGCCTCATTCATCATTAGAGAAATGCAAATCAAAACCACATTGAGATACCAACTTACCCCAGGAAGAATGGCCATCATTAACAAAACAAACAACAACAGATGCTGGCGAAGATGTGGAGAAAAAGGAACACTTCTACACTGCTGGTGGGAATGCAGACTAATACAACCTCTTTGGAAGGCAGTGTGGTGATATCTGAAGGAACTAGAAATTGACCTTCCATATTATCCAGCAAATCCCCAGAGGAATTCAAATCATTCTACAAAGAAGATACCTGCACACATATGTTTGTTGCAGCTCTATTCACAATAGCACAAACATGGAACCAAGTGTGTTGCCCATCAAAACTGAACTGGATAAAAAAATGTGGTACATATACACAATGGAATATTGTGCAGCCATAAAGAAGGACAAATATATGGACTTTCCAGCAAATTGAATGGATTTGGAGTCAATCATACTCAGTGATTTATCACCGAAACAAAGAACTGAGTTCCATATGTTCTCACTCATAAGGTGACCTTGAACAATTATAAGACTGTGGGAAGGCGACTGGCAGTAGCAGAAAATTGTCAGGGGAAGGAGGTGTGGGACTGGCTGTTGGGGGAAGCTGCTGGGGAGGGAGGGGCATGCCTCATCAACAAGGGTACCAGCATGATCAATGTTTGTATACCTAGCCCTGAATTGTACCCCACAACTTTATAATAATAAATATATTAATTTTAAAAAGAAGAAAAAGAAAGAAAGAAAAGCTTGTCTTCTTCCATGAACCTTAAACCTTAATTTTTGTTTTACCAATGCCATATTTCCAAATTTTAAAGAAGATTTTTAGTCTCTTAGAAACTGTCTTTTAAACACTTACTGCATGTGTACCTTAGGATTTCCCACATGCTTTCGGAGGAAACTGTAGTAAGTATTATTGGACTCTCATCTTTATTGTCCTTTTACCTCCAGGATGATCTTAACTCCTACCTTTCTTATTTCACAAATAGCCTCTAAGTCCAACTCTTGCCTCCCTACTCAGTAGGAGCATCCCATGCTTCAAGACACAGCTTCCTGCTTGAATTCTATGTCCTGCAATGCAAATTGTAAAAGTGTCCTGTTGGAAAACACAGAGGTGAATATAGGCCTTTCAAAAAGTCTTTTTTTTCTCTGTGATCTTTGCTTCTCAAGTTTTGAGTGCCTTACTTGCTCTACGCTTCTAAAGGAATGTTATTGTATTTTTCATATTTGGTTTTGGTGGGAGGGTTAGTCTGATATACCCCATTATTTGCTGAAAGAACATCTTATATATAATTATTATGTATTATATGAATAGTGAATAGACATTGAGTTTACTTACCAAATGATTTAATAATTATTATTTAAACATGTATTTTTAACACTTACTATGTGCCAAATGCTCAGAACTCTGCAATAAATGAAGCATATGTAATGGCTGTTCTCAAGGAGCAGAAGAATACAGAAAAGTAACAAAAACATTAACATATTATTAATATGTTGTGAGGGTGATAAGAGCGAATATGAAATGTGCTTTAAGAATACATATGAGGAAAAGTTCACTGAAACTTGTGGAGTTCAGAGAGGAATTAACAGAAGAAAAGCTATTTAAGTGTAGTCCTGAAGATTAAATAGCAGTTAGTCAGATAGGAGGTAGAAGAATTTGAAAAGCAAAGAAAAGCAAAATCTTAGCCGGGCTCGGTGGCTCAGCCTGTAATCCCGCGCCTTTGGGAGGCTGAGGTGAGTGGATTGCCTGAGCCCGCGGGTTCGAGACCCGCCTGGGCAGCGAGACCTCATCTCTACAATAAATCAAAAAATCAGCCGGGCGTGGTAGCGCATGCCTGTAATTCCAGCTACTTGGAAGGCTGAGGTGGAAGGATCGCCGGAGCCCAGCAGACGAGATTGTGGTGGCCGGGAGCAGCCACTGCACTCCAGTCTGGGCGACAGAGTGAGACTCCAACTCAAAAAAAAAAAAAAAAAAAAAAGAAAAGCAAAATCTTGAAAACAAAACAAAAAAATTCACTTAATACTAAAGAAGAAAAACAAAAAAAACTTGCTTTTTAAAGGAACTAAAGAAAATAATACATTAAAAAATAATAATTGATGAGATTAAAGAGAAAAGAAGGAAACAGCAGTTCACACAAAGCCTATTAATCCTGTTAAGAAGCTTGTACTCAGCTGGGCTCGGTGGCTCAGCCTGTAATCCCGCACCTTTGGGAGGCTGAGGTGAGTGGATTGCCTGAGCCCGCGGGTTCGAGACACACCTGGGCAGCGAGACCTCATCTCTATAATAAATAAAAAAATCAGCTGGGCGTGGTAGCGCATGCCTGTAATTCCGGCTACTCGGAAGGCTGAGGTGGAAGGATAGCCGGAGCCCAGCAGGCGAGGCTGCGGTGGCCGGGAGCGGCCACTGCACTCCAGTCTGGGTGACAGAGTGAGACTCCAACTCAAAAAAAAAAAAAAAAAGAAAGAAGCTTGTACTCTATCTTAAGATCGAACCAATCCATCTAGTAATGTGAATATGTGCAACATTATAACTTTTGCATTTAAAAATAATCATTCCGATTGCATTGTTAAGAATACATAAGACGTAAGACTAAAAATAAGAGACCGAAAAAGAGGTTATCATAGTAACCAAAATGAGTGAGGACAGTGTATTAAAATATTTATTTTACACAAAACATTACAAATAATTTTTTGAACAAGCCAGGCATGTATGAACTGCCTTCAGAGAGATTATGAATCTTCCTGCTCTTGGTCTTATTCCCTAGTGATAACTACTATAACTACTATCAACAGCTTGATGAATACCATAAGATAATTTTTTAAAATTATGTATTCATACACTAGAAAATATTTGAAAATTTATTTTCCCAGGGAGATATGCCTTTTTGAAGTGTAAACTCTTCACATCCATTGTTCCTGGAAATGGGAATTGTTTAAGAAAAATAATAACTAAAAACAATATGAGGAAATGGGAATTGTTTAAGAAAAATAATAACTAAAAACAATATGAAGAAAGGATTAAAGAATGGGGGGTTTGGATGGAGGGAAAGATACGGAGAGAGAGAGAGAGGAAAGGCACAGAAACAAAGGATAGGTAAGATAACAGAATTGACCCATGGAGGTTATAAAATTATTTTTTATGCTATATATACTGCTTTCCCTTCATTTATTTCACCGCAGTATCTTGAGTAAAAAATTTACTTAAAGCTTTACAAAATGGATTTGATTTTGGTGCAAAGTTAGAAAAGTTTAAGATTTTGACTTAACTTTCACCTGAAGGCAGAAACAGGGTGTTAGAGTGATCTCTCACGTGGGTAATATCTACTTATTTGTTTGTTCTATGCTTCACATATATATCTATATTTATACATAAAATCTATAATCTTTGCATGTAAAAATAGGCATACATGTTATGTTTGTCCATTCGGGCTGCTATAACAAAAGATCTTAGACTGAGCAATTTGCAAACAGCCTAGACTTATTTCTCATAGTTCTGGAGGGTGGGAAGTCCAGGACCAAGGCAGCAGCAGATTCAGTGTCTGGAAAGGGCCTGTTCCTCGTAGATGGCGTCTCCAGTGTGTCTTCACATGGCAGAAGAGGCAAACATACTCCCTCCAATCTTTTGTATTAGGGCACTAACCCATTCATGAAGGTGGAGCCCTCATGACTTAATCAGTCCCCAGATGTTCCTTCTCTTAAAGCTATCATGTTGGGGATTCGTTTTCAACATGCAAATTTGGGGTGAATATAAATGTTCAGTCCATAGCACGCATATGTGTTTATGTAAATATAAGATAAATGTACGTATCATGTTATACATATAATTGTACAACTTTATTTTTCATTATTTATGGCAATCATCTTTCCATGTTTATATATATATATATATATATATATATATATATGCATACACACATACACATATATACATTCACTGGCATTTTTAAAAGTTATTTTTCTGTAGCTTTAACATAATTAATATAGCCACTTGTCTTTGTAAAGAAGAATATTTTATTGTTTCTATTTAGAAAAAGTCTAATCAACTCTCCCATTGAATGTTCCTGAAGGAAAAGTTTTTGCATATTCATGTTAAGTTCTAAAGGGCAAATTTACATGTTTGGGATGCATAATGTTATCTGCATGATTCTTTGAAGATTTTGTTATGCGTTGTGAATTTGATGTTCAGAAGATCTTTACCTGTGTTTTCATTAGAGACATGTGAGAGTGCCAAGCCACTTCTAGTCTGGATATTTTGCTTATGGTAAAAATGTTCATGGTGTAAAAACTACTCATAGTAGTAAAAATACTTCCTTCTGGAGGCAATAAATTTGCTTCAGAGGCAATTTGTATTGCCTGTTTTCATCTCCAGCATCTCCATCTTTCCTCAGTTGGAGTAATTTGATATATAACCCCCTTCAGCAATCTTATTGTTGGTTTGCTCTGTATCGTACTTATCTACCTGGTATGATAAGACATTCTACTGTTGGTTTTGCATGTTCCTGATTCTCTGTTCACCTAATAGCCCCTAGTTTTCATTCCTTTACCCAATTCTGACACTTTCTTGACTGACCAAGGGAAATATCATTCCCTAAACTGACTTGGAGTCACATCTTGGCTAGAACCAGTTTATCATGGTCATTCTGATAAAGTATCTCTCAGAGTGAAGATTTCATTAACAAACAATTTAAGTATGAGTCTATGTGTTTTAAAAATACAAGCATACTCAAGAATACACCCTTAATACCTAAGAATATAAAGGAAAATAATAATTACAAAGAGTCGTTTCTGTAAATTGCTAATAATATAGTGAAGCATTGTGTAAATCATATATAACATTAAGTTGGCAAATTATTATTATTAAATATTTAAGAAGAACATTTAAGATATAATTTTCTTTCTATATCTGTGAGGATTTGCTAATCCAGAAAGTGCCAAAATACACTTTTTAAGAAAGAAAAAACTGTATTAAAGCTATAATACTCAATATATACTGATAACAAAAGTTGAATACAAGACTTCTGCAATTACAAGAGGTACTCAAAGTGGTTACCATCAGCATCCAGACATTCTGATTACGGTGAACTAAAAGTAATACAAAGATAACATCTCTTAAAATCTCAAAAAATTATATACTTTTTTTGCACTCCTGATATTTAAGTTATACATTAAACTTTTTAAACAAAAGCACTATTTTTAAGATAACTCAAATTCAGACCTTAAAGGACTTTATTAGATATTGATTTGTACCATTATTAAACAGATAAATTTCTAGAGAATGTATTCATTGTTGGAATTTTTTGTTTGCCATTATAAATTTAGTAAATTGTTTATTTTGGAGCCAGTATAATTAATATCCTTTTACTAAAGAAATGCATTGCTTAAAAAAATGAAATGCATTGCCTAAATTTATTAATTTATAAAATAAGAAATATAAAATTAAGAATGTATTAATAAGTGGCTAAGTAATAATAAGAACATGCAATGGTTTCTAATGGCAAGTCATTGGCTGCTGGACAATCAATAAGAATCTCTCGACTTTACAACTTTTTCCTTAGTATGGTGTCATAGGCTTCCAAAAAAAACCTGATACAAAGTACATGGATACTTAACCAGTATTAAATATTAAAAATGTATTGAAGCTTTTCATTAATTGTAACCAAAAATTATGTCAGAATTAATTTATACAAGGATGAAAATGAGATTAATAAAAATTTAGTTTAAGCATATAAATTATTTAATAGTCGACATTGAAACATTGAATATGTCAATCAGCTAATTAGAATGTTTTTATTAAAAGATTTACTACTCAAAATTTTTACCATTCTTAAGAAACCTTGAGTGTCCATGAGCATATCCGTCCTGTTCACCACTGTGTCTTTAGTCCCTAGCATAATATCTTACCTACAGCATGCATTTAATTAAAAATTGGTTCAAGGAGGTAGTATAGAGAGCAAATCAATTAGAATGTTAGACTAGACAACTTTCTAGCATCTGTTTAGGTAAGGATTTATTTCAACCTTCACAATGATGTTTTAGTAGTTATGATTTTTATCTTCCAGGGGGAAATATATTTATAGTACTTGTTAATTATAATTTATCAAATTCTTATTTAAGCAAAACCAACAATCTTACTAGTAAAAATGCAATTAGTTGGAGAAGCAGCCAATGTATATTGCATGCTTACTATGTGCTAGGGACTGTTCTCAGTTTTTACAATTAATCTTCATGTCACTTCTAGGATACATACTATTATTCTCTCCAATTTGTAGTTTTCTGAGTTAATATTTTAAAAATGTTCCATAGATATATATCATGACACAAAGCATATTTTTAAAGGAATGATGAATGTTGTTTTTTGTTAAAATTTAATGTAGCTATTATTACAAAGTCAAAGGAGTTCAAACATGAAAAGAAAAAAGAAAAACTAAAACTAAAAAACTCCCTGAAATTTACCACAACATACCTATTCTTAGATTCTTCAGTTTGATCAATCTGTTGGTCTAAGATAGTTTTTGATCAAATAGAATGTTTTTATCTACCATATTTCCAGTGTTGAAACTTGCTAGAGGTCTGTTTGTATTACACTCTTGAAAGCAATCGCCTACACATAAATTTATTGTTCCATCTTTCTGTCTTTAAGAATTTTGAAGAGATTACTCTGCTGTTTTCTGAAGTTGAGTGTTATTAGAGAAAAGAAATATTAAAAATGATTTTTTTTTTCTTTTTTGAGTTGGAGTCTCACTCTGTCACCCAGACTGGAGTGCAGTGGCCGCTCCCGGTCACCGCAGCCTCGACCTGGGGGGCTCTGGCGATCCTTCCGCCTCAGCCTTCCAAGTAGCCGGAATTACAGGCATGCGCTACCACGCCCGGCTGATTTTTTGATTTATTGTAGAGATGAGGTCTCGCTGCCCAGGCGGGTCTCGAACCCGCGGGCTCAGGCAATCCACTCACCTCAGTCTCCCAAAGGTGCGGAATTACAGGCTGAGTCAACGAGCCCGGCAAAAATGAAATATTTTTAAAGCATGTTTGCATATGCTTTGCTTTAGCTTTTTTTAAAAAAATTTTCAAGTTCAAATATTTAGTTTCAGAAATGTATTTTAATTATAATTTTAATTATTTTGACCCATTTTTTTCTCTGCATTTTGTTTTCTTCTCCTCAGGAGCATCTATTACGTCCTTTGTCTTTTATATGAAATATATTTTTATAATATCTTATTAATCATATTAATGTGTACTTTTCTATGACATTAAGTTTCATATGGTGGGGAAAGTTTGCAGTTGGACTTGAATAATTGCTTAACTTCACCATTTTTACTCGATTATTGTTGGTTGGGTAAACATTGGGTGTGTTTTATTTTTTAAAAAAGATATTTGTCCTAAGTGGAATAAACTAAACTGAGAACAATGTTGTTTCCTGCATGTTTTTCTTTGTTGGATTGTTTCATTTTTTTTTAACATTTCTTAAAAATGCTGATAGGGCTATAGTGTAGTTCATTGTAACCACTAAGTTTCCCAAAGCTTTATTTCTACTCTGTATGATTTGAAAGTTAGAAAGAAAACTTAAAAAATTGAGCCATCACAATGATCCATGCTTATTTTGGCAATACTTTTGTGGGATAAATCATTTCTCTTTATCTTCCATCTTGCGCTTCTGAGGATCTAAACAATGGATCATTTTATAGCACTTCAGGTAAAGGCTGTTTGTTTTCTCATCCTCCTGCCATAAATCTTTGTGGTATCTTAATATTATCTGGTAATCTTTAGCAAATTCCAATTTTAGTAGCATTTCCATTCTCTGTACAATTCAATTTCTTGGGAGTAAACTCTCCAGGGATGCCCTGATTCCTATTTATTCTCAGAACTGACTGCTAAACTCTTTCTTCAGTCCTATGAACTGCATAGTGTCCTATATATATTTTCACTTTGGAGGTTGGTTTCTATTGCTTGAAACCAAATCACTGCTTGTAAGTAAGAGAATAAAGATATACAAATATTTTCCCCACCATTATATAATAATTTCTGATCCCTGGCAAAAAATAAAAAGATCTGTATTCTTGCAAAGTCATCTCAGCATGAATCATATACATGTCTTGAAATATTTGTGACCATATTATAAATTCTTCTACATAAAACTTTATCTTTACTGTTTCTCAATCTGTTCTTAGAATAAAAGTTTTTCTTGCCGGGCTCGGTGGCTCAGCCTGTAATCCCGCGCCTTTGGGAGACTGAGGTGAGTGGATTGCCTGAGCCCGCGGGTTCGAGACCCATCTGGGCAGCAAGACCTCATCTCTACAATAAATAAAAAAATCAGCCAGGCGTGGTAGCACATGCCTGTAATTCCGGCTACTTGGAAGGCTGAGGCGGAAGGATCGCCATAGCCCAGCAGGTCGAGGCTGCGGTGGCCGGGAGCGGCCACTGCACTCCAGTCTGGGCGACAGAATGAAACTTCAACTCAAAAAAAAACAAAAAACAAAAAAAAGTTTTTCTTGTATTAATCAGTTATAGTTTAAATATTGTGAATAGGAAAAAGCTAAAATAGGGATTTAAAAGTGAAGTAGATAGTAAAATATGGCAGAATTAAAATTGATGTTTTACAGAGGAGTGTGGGAAGGACAAAAAAAACTTTTGTGTTGTCTTTGAGAGGCTAGGATTTAGATTTGCATAAATTGGCTCCCACAGGGACACATGGTGTGGCATCTTTTCACATCCCAATGGGTTGTATGAGGAAGTCATAGAGATGGTGTTAGGTTATAACATAGTATCAGGAAGAAGACTGGAGAAATTACATGGGTCCCTACCTTGTGGCTCTGCTTAATCAAGACAATGCAGATGTCCAGATTACTCTAATATCCAAATTACTTTTTTTTTCCAGAAGCAGCAAAGAGTGAAAAAGTTCTTCACATAGTAGTAAAAGGAAATTGAAAAGTTCAGCTTTTAGAACTCCAAAATTACTTGAATCAATTTGCTGTTCTGTATGTTAGTTTTAGATTTTTAAAAAAGGACTTAAATACCAACTAAATATTCTTTTTGCAAAACCTTCAGTCTATATTTACATAGCAGTATCAATTACATTTTTATAATAACAGTTCTAATTCTACCAAACTGTTTGAACCTGTCAATTTGTTCCAATGAAAATTTTAAGGGAGTCTTGGATGCCAAAAGTGTTTTTTAGTCTTACGATCTGCAGCTAACTCTATTTCAAGTAAAAGATTTTTGCAAAAATTGTCACAGTTAAAGGTCCAGTGAGAACAAAATGTTTTTATGTTCTACCATTAGCCAACCTACATACCTACAAGAGTGATACATTACAATGATAAATATGCAACAAAACACCCAAGTGTTTTAATTCACTGTCTCTAAAAGGAAATCAATTTAATAGCAGTACAACCATAGCAAGAAGTAGCAACTAGGTATGTACAGACAGATTCCTGTAAAGGGTTAACTTGTGTCCCACCCAAACAAATTCATGTTAAAGTACAACCTCTGTGGAAAACAGTTTGGCGGTTCCTAAAAGATCTAAAAATCGACCTTCCATATGACCCCGCAATTCCCCTACTGGGAATATACCCAGAGGAACTCAAATCACTCTATGAAAAAGATACCTGCACATGCATGTTTATTGTAGCATTGTTAACAATAGCAAAAACATGGAACCAACTGTGCTGCCCACCAAAAGAAGGCGGGGATAAAAAAATGTGGTACATATACACAGTGGAATATTATGCAGCCATAAAGAAGGACAAAACTATGAGCTTCGCAGCAACTTGGATGGACTTAGAGTCTATAATACTGAATGATCTATCACAGAAACAAAGAACTGAGTATCCTATGTTCTCACTCATAAGCAGACCTTGAACAATTATCGTAATACTATAAGAAAAGGATTGGCAGTAGCAGGAAACTGCTGGGGGGCGGGGGTGGCGAGGGGAGGTGGGATTGGCAGTAGTGGGAATAAGCTAGGGGAGGGGGTCACACCTAATCAACAAGGGTACCTGCATAATGAACATTTGTATACCTAACCATGACTTGTACCCCACATCTTTTAAATAAATAGATATAAATAAATAAAATAAAGTCTCAACTCCAGTACATAAAAAGGTAGCTTTATTTAAAAATAGGACCCTTTAAAAAGTAATCAAGGTTAAATGAAGTTATAAGGTTAGGCCCTAATCCATGTAACCCTATTTGGAGAGAAAGCATTCGGAGATGATCAAGTTAAAGGGCCCTAGGGTGGAATACTAATATGACTTGTGCCCTTATGAGAGAAACATCTGAGATACAGAGAAAAAAGATAGAAAAGGCCCTGTAAGGATACAGTGAGAACACAGCCATTAGCTAAGAAGAAACCAGACCTGCTGATACCTTGATCTTGGACTTCAAGCCTCCAAAACTGTGAGAAACCAATTTCTGTTGTTTAAGCCACCTAGTCTGTGGAATTTTGTTATAAAAGCTCTAACATGCTAACACAATTCTCATCTTCCCAAAGTTATCTCTTTCATGATGGTGTTTTTTGCCGCTTTTGTATGAATTAGGTCATTTTATCTTCATGTAGAAACCACAATACAATCAAACCACTCTTTATGGTGTAGATAACTTTTCCAAGTGCCCAACACAGAGCAGGCATCATGAATACTAAATGCATGTAGTAGCTTAGCCACTGGAGTGTTCTATAAGAACCCAGTCCTTAATTTTATATGCTTTGATTTTTGTAGTATGCTAAAAATTCAGGAGTATCAAGTTGAAACTCAGCAGAAGAGAATAAATTAAGCCGAAAAACTGGTTTTACTGAATTAAACTCATGTTGCTTGCACAGCCTGAGAATACACTCCCAAAGATCTCAATCATATTTCACTGTTTTATTACGTTACAAAGTTTCCCAGTATGAACATTTGACTGAATCATTATTCTAATGCCCATATTGATCAAAATCATCAATTGAATACTGCATCCTCCCAGCTAAATTAAGTGAAATGCAAGTGTATAAAATAGAAAAGTGACTGAGTCCAGTCTTAGAGAATTTGTTTTCATTTATCTACTTCATCAGGTTTTGGTTTAAGACCATCAAAAAATTGTAGGTACTTTGTATTTCCAAAGTCTGATCTTGTACATCGACAAATGATTGATCCTTGTTTTCATATGAAAAATCCCTGGTCAAGACATAAGCTCTGGTCATCTTTTCATAGTTGCAATTAAGTCTCCAAAATGCAGTTTTTTTGTGGCATTATATAGCCTGAATTGCAAACATTTGCTTGCATAGTGCTGGACACAATCAAAAGCTACTATTCTCTGGATTGGCAGCCACCCTTTGTGACAATTCTGCCTGTTATAGGGCTGGTATATTCTTGGGAATGTAAATTGGTGACGATTATATGGAAATTGCCAAATGCTGTAGTTTTCACTGTTTTCAGGAAGATACACAAGAAGTCCCCAGCCGGGCATATAAAAAAGAGTAAAGAAATCAGTAATGTTGCATGCCTAACTTTTGTCGGGTACCTTCTATTGATACTTTTCTGTGCCATCACATTTATCCCTCCCAAGAATCTTCTGAAGTAGGTAGTCGTACCCAATTTAGTCGTGCCCCTAACTGAGGCTTCAATTAGGCTGAAATATTTGTCAGATGCGTATCTAATGCTATCTCAAGAGCAATCCCTCCAAAGCCACTTAGAACAATTGAGTCACCTTTCTCTTGTAAACACTTGGAAACTCACTGGGTTTGTGCTGTTCCTTGTGACATTTGAGGTCATGAGAAGCACTGAGATATGGGAGTTTGAACAGCGAACGTCCATACCCAAGAAGAAATTCTTATATAATGAAGCATTTGGCCAGAAAAACAGTGTCAGATGGACCATGAGTCAGCACAGTTGTTTTCTTTTTTTCTTCCGTCACACAATCTGATTTCACTCAATTGGGTTTCTCTGGTAAAACTGTTTGCGCCCTGACTGACATTATTATACAATTTCCCAATAAAAACAGATACATTTTGAATTATGTAAGACTTTCTCTTCTGAAGAAGTTATCTAGATTTTAAAAATTTGACTTTAATTCATAGGGGAAATGCCTATGCTAGGGATTAGGGCTTATAAAAACAACAATATTTACTTAGAACCCCTTTGCTAGGCACTATGCTAAGTGATTTCACACATGCTAGGGTAGAGAGGCAAAATAGGTTAAGTTGTTGATTTGAGAAACAAATCTTGTATAAGAATGGATCATTAATATGTAAATTCACTGTATTATTGCTTTTCTGGCACATTCCTTTCCTACTTCTCTCTTTCACAGCTGAAAAGAGAATCATTCAAGACTAAGTTGCTTGTCATTCCTTTTTGACTAGAAAAAAAGCAAAGAAAGAAATAAAAGAAGGCATTTGCTGGTGCTAAGAAAGCCTCCTTTAGGAAAGCTGAAAGAGACTGTAATTAGTTCTAAAATACCATCTTAAATTCACTGTGCATATATTTTTCACACACATAAAATTGAGCATTGGAGACCAGAGGGCCTGAAATGTAAAATGATGCATCTAAAATCCATTTAGAAATAGTTGTAATGCAATTCCCAGTTGCTGGATTGATTTGATCTTCTCGTCTTGGGAAGAAATTGAACCCTGCAATATCACCAACATATTTGAACTTCTCTGTTATTATTGTTATAAACTGGCAGTGATTGATTTTGAATAATTATCCTGAGAAATAAATTAGATTAAAAAATAATCTTCCAGATTATAGAGGAGTCTAGTTCATGTTTATAATTAGTATCATTTTAGAAAGCATGAGGATAAAATCACATTTGAATAACAGGATGGATTTCTTATATGCTAACTACTTGACTTTGCTTTGATAGAATTATATAAGTTAAAGGCTATATTTTTAGTCACATCTCAATTGTGGGTTAAATTCTTCTAGAAGAAAGTAGCATGTAATCATCTAGGACATCAAAAGCAGGGAGCTTGAAGTACATTCTCAACTTGGCCATGAGTTACCTTTGTGAGTCCAAATGACTACTCTGGACCTGATTTCCTGAATCTGTAAAACAAAGGAGTTCAGTGAGCAAACGCTCTCCAAGGCCTTTTCCTCTCCCAACATTCTGTTTTTAATGTGTGATATAATTCCATCTTACTTAAATGAATGGTCCACTTTACATGTAGGGCTCTAAAGTAACACTTGGAGAGCGATTAAAGGAAAGTATAAAGAAAGACTAGCTCATAGCGGAAATCATAGCTCCTTTAGGTTACCTTGCCTATAGGAGAATGTTCTTAAGAGTAGTGATTCTTAAATTTGCAATCAAATTGACTGGAGATCTTATTATAATGTGGACTCTGATGTAGTAGGGTTTGGGGAGAGGCCTTAGACTCTGCATTGCTGGCACACTCCTGGGTGGTGGCCTTGGTGCTAGTCCCGGAGGGTTTTTTGAGTAGCAAGGCTCTGGCTGAACAAACTAAAAAGAATATAGAAGAATCTGGGGAAGTGTTAAGCATTCAGATTCTAGGCTTATCTCCAGAGATTCAAAGATTAGGGTAAGTCTGCAGATTCTGAATTCTTAAGAAGCATCCTGCTCTTCCATAGGAGGCCTACACACCACTGTTTGTGCCACCGCCATGTCTCTGGTGATCCCTGAGAAGTTCCAGCACATCTTGCGGGTACTCAACATCAACATCAATGGGCAGCTGAAAATAGCCTTTGCCAGATATGCTCATGTGGTGTTGAGGAAAGCAGACATTGATCTCACCAAGAGGGCAGGAGAACTCACCAAGAATGAGGTGGACGTGTGATCACCATTATGCAGAATCCTCTCCAGTACAAGATCCCAGACTGGTTCTTAAACAGACAGAAAGATGTAAAGGATGGAAAATACAGCCAGGTCTTGGCCAATGCTCTAGACAGCAAACTCCGTGAAGATCTGGAGCGACTGAAGAAGATTCGGGCCCATAGAGGGCTGAGCCACTTCTGGGGCCTTCATGTTTGAGGCCAGCACACAAAGACCACTGGGTGTCGAGGTTGTATCATGGGTGTATTTAGAAGAAATAAAGTCTGTAGGCCTTGTCTGTTAATAATATACCTAAAAAAAAGCATCCTCAGGCCTTTCCCCAAACCTACTAAATCAGAGTCCACATTTGAACAAGATCTCCAGTCAACCTGAATGCAAAAAAAAGCATTCTTAAGAAGCATCCTGAAGCACCCCTTGATGTCAGAGGTCAAGGACCAAAGGTCAGGGACAGAATTTAATACGTTTAAGAATTACTGTCATAGAGCCACGGGCAGGATCTATCTACTAGCCCTTCTCTACTCTTTTCAGTTTCTCTTTTCAAATACAGCCACTGATTAATTTATGAATGCATTTAAAAAAAAAAAAACTGAAAAACTAGTTTGATGGTTGGCTTGAATTAGTTTGTTCATTTCACAAAATATCTGTTATCTAGTAAGAACAGAAACTGAGTATGTGTAAGGCTCTTGTTTGTCTGATTTTTAAACCTGAAGTCCAGGGATATTTCTACCCCTTTGTCAAATAGTCATGAAGTTATCATGAAGGAAGTATGCTGAAGTGGAAAGAAAACTATGCTAAGTTCAATCACATGTCCTGATTCTAGCACTACTAATTATTCATTCATTCAATAATTGATTCTGTACTTTCATCATACCTAGAGCTGTGGAAGATTTGGGGCATTACTAGTTAAATTAGATATGCTCAATATCGTGATGGCCTAGTAGGAATGACCAAAAACTAATATAATGTTTAGAATAATTATAATTCACAGAAAACTCTAAAGTAGTCATTGAAGTTCTTGTACCCTAAGTAAAATAAGTAAGAGTTGATCTGCCCATTTCACTTGTGAGCATTATGTGAGAAAACATGAGATTATTTGTAAACGTGAAATGGTATACCTATGAGCATGTTCAAGTGGTACTGTTGGATAACAACCAAGGCAAGATTAAATAAACCATCATTTTCATTTTGGGGACAGGGACAAAAGGGCATCAAATTTTATGTAAATAATTTAAATTAGAGATAAAGGTTGGCAAATTACAGTCTTAAATAACTTCTATTGTGTGATATAGTAATTTCTCTTCAGTGCATGTAGGCCAAAGTCTCTCTTGCTCTTTCCAATTTATCTATAGTACTTCATGTAATCAAGATGTATGTTTCTTTAAACATGTACTAGAAATAGGACTAGCCTCTGATGTTAAAGTAGGAAGCAAAGCAAAATTTCCTGAATTATATTCCAATATTTGAATGAGATATAGCCTAAGGAGGCGGCAAAAAAATTAAAAAATATATAAATATATTCAACGTGCCAGCAGGTGACGACAAATATTTCTATGGAGAAAAAGCAGGAAAAGAGGAGGAAGATATTAAGAAGAAGTCTGTTATAATTTCTGAGGAAAGGCCTCACTGAAAATGTGCTGTTTGATTAAAGGCCCAAGGAAGTTAGAGTCTCATGGGTTCTTCTGAGTTTTCCACACAGAAAGAACAGATGCCCTTTTGTGCATGTGGCAAGTTCAAGGAACAGCAAAAAGTTTAATGTGGCTGGATCACAGGGATAAACATGGGGAAACTATTTTGGGGGAATTCTACTGAGAGTAAAATGGGGAGCATGGAAAATTTTGAGTCATCACGTGTTAGGATTTTTATTTCAAAAGAAGGATCACTGTGACTCTTGTGTTGAAAGTATACACTAGGGAAAAAAGATGAGCAAGGGAGATTAACTAGAGCAGGTGTTGGTGAGCTACAGTGCAAAGATCAAACCTGGACAACTGCCTGTTCTGGTAAATGAAGCTTTATTGGAACATGGACACACTCAGTCAATTTCATAGTGTCAATGGCTGTCTTCACATTGTGGCAGAATTAAGTCATTGCACAAGGACTCTATGGCCTGCTACACTTTTAAAAACCGTATTATCCGACACTTCATGCACAGGAAGAAAAAAATTGCACACCCCTGAATCAGAAGGTTATTGCAATAATCCAACTGAGAGAAAACGGTGGCTTGTATTAGGATAGAAGTAATGCAGGTGCTAAGGAGTGTTCAGATGCTGCATTTATTCTGAAAATAGAGAAAAACAAATGTGCTGACAGAGGAAAGGTGTAGAAGGAAGAAAGTAAGCATGAATAACTCTTAAAAATCTTTTCACCCAAGAATTGGGAATGACAGAGTTTTCATTCTCTTATTTGAGAAAGGTTGTGGGAAGGGCATGTCTGGAGGTTTGAAGAAACATATCATAAGCTTAGTCTTGAGACACCTAACAATTTCAACAGATTGATCTAGTAGGCAGTTGTACATCTGTCTAGTGTTCAGCAGAGAAATCTGGGCTGGTGACAGAAATTTGGGAGCTTTGGGCATATTGGCAATACTTACAATCATGGATGAGATCACAGGGGAGTGATCCTAAAGAAGGAAGAGGTTCAGAGCTTAGAACTAAGGCTTGTGCCAGGTGTGGTGGCTCAAGTCTGTAATCCCAGCTTGTTGGAAGTCCGAGGTGAGAGGATTGCCTGAGTTCAGGGGTATGAGACCAGCCTGAGCAACTTGGTGAGACCTTGTTTCTATCATAAATCAAAAAAATTAGCCAGGAGTGGTAGAGCTTGTCTGTAGTTCCAGCTACTTGGAAGGTTGAGGCAGAAGGATCACCTCAGCCCAGCAGGTCAAGGCTGCAGTGGCCGCGAGCATGCCATTGCATGCACTTCAGCATGGGTGACAGAGTGAGACTCCAACTCAAAGAAAGAAAGAAAGAAAGAAACAACAGCAACAACAACACCAACAACAAAAACTGAGGCTTGCACTTTCCAGTATCCAGAGGTCATGAAGATGTGGTAAAACCAACAAAATGCAATGAGAAAGCATAGCTAGTAAAATAAGAAGACACAGGAGCACCTAAAATCCTTGATGCTTCAAAAATAAGGTCATCATCAGCCAAGGTAAACATGGCTGTTCTTTCAGGTAAGATTAGAATGGAGAATATCTCACTGGCTTTGAGCAAAGTGGAGATCATCGATTGCCTTGAAGGACTTTGGTGGCATGGGGGGTGAAATTCTGACTGGAATTGATTCAAGAGAGAATAAGAAGAAAGGAACTGAAGACAGCTCATAAAGAGAAGTGTCTAAAAGTTTTTCTCTAAAGAAGGGAAAAGGAGAGGGATGTGGTATTGAGCTTATTATTAATTTTTTCAGATGGGACAAATAGTAGAATGAATGCATGCTATTGAGATAATTCAATCAAAAGAGGAAAATCATAATATCTGAAAGAAAAAAAATTGAGAGTGATGTGCTTGAGAAGGTGCAGGAGTGGAAGGGATGTCCTTCCATGAGAGTGCATATTTGTTCAAGTAAAGTAACAGAAGGGAAGGCAGAGGATACAAGCAACACACAAACAAGTGTGTGAATAAGTATGTAGCAGCTGAGGAAGTCTTTTCTGGTTATGTCTTATTTAAGTTTTCTTTCTTTTGTTTTTGGCATAGGAAACAAGGTCAACAAGCTGAGGGGAAAGAGGCCTTGGAGGTATGAGAGGAGAGGTGAGTAGTAGATGATAAGCAACATCCTTTAAAAGAAGAGACAAGTGAATAGACTAGGGGAATATAGTAGAATTTCTGCATAATGTCTTGGGCTAAGATTCACAGTAAAATCCAAATTACAACAATAAATTAAAAAAAAGCATTCTAAAAAAAGGAAAGTGTAACTCTTTTTTTCTCTTTTAATTTTTTTTAATTTTAAAGATGTGGGGTACAATTCAGGGTTAGGTATACAAATGTTCATTATGCAGGTATCCTTGTTAATGAGCTATGCCCTCACTCCCCCGGCAGATTCCCACTACTGCCAGTCCTGCCTTTTCCCCTGGCCCCTGGCAGTTTCCTGCTGCTGCCAATCCTTTTCTTATAGTATTGCAATAATTGTTTAAGGTCTGTTTATGAGATACTCAGTTCTTTGTTTCTGTGATACATCACTTAGTATTATAGACTCTAAGTCCATCCAGGTTGCTCTGAAGTTCATGATTTTGTCCTTCTTTATAGCTGTGTAATATTCCACCATCTACATGTACCACATTTTTTTTTCCAGCCCTCTTTTGATGGGCAGCACGGTTGGTTTCATGTTCTTGCTACTGTGAACAATGCTGTGGTAAACATGTGTGAAAACTGAAACTCTTCATGTTTTATGTTATTATTATACAATTACAATTTGATGAGTAACATAGACATTAAGATTCCAAAGTCATATTGCTGGGAACTGACAGCCTGGATTACAACCCAGGTCTGACTGATTTCAGACTGATTATCACGATGTTTAAATTTGCATTTTATATTAAGTATCTGCATCGTACAGTTAAATGAAATTTAAACTTTTATGTTTAAAACCTACAGAAACTTCTTAATAAAAGTGATTTCAAATATAAGCATCCTATATCTTCTAACGAACAATTGTTTCATCTGCAATATATAACTTTTCATGAACACAAGTTTAATTTCTTCCCAGTGTTTCTGTCAATCACCCGGAACTACTGAGTTTTTGTGAAAGCTGATTCTATCATTTAGACATACTTTTGTAAAAACATTACCCAACTCTCTGTCATTTTTAATTTCTTTAAGTGTTCCATGATATCTTCATGTAAATCACCCAAACTGCTGACATGTTTATTTATTCCTTGAAAATAATAAATAAAAATTATATACATTACAGGGGCTTCCTTGAAAATAAAAGTAATTTTATGTAACTAAATACACTGAATTTCAGGCATAGGTGAATCAAGAAAGACAACCCAAATTTAGTGTAGGCCACTATTCTGTGATAATTTCTTTAGCAAAAACAATTTAAGTTTCATGCTTTAGTCCTCAAAGACATGGGTTTTCTCCACACAGATGATTTACCTCAGGTCTCTAATAGCTGCCACTTAGATGATCTTAACTCATCTCATGATCATAAATAATTTTTACCTATGCACTAATGACCCCCAAATTAATATTTTCTGTCCAGATTTCTTCTGAGTTTCAGTCACACATATTTAACCATCTTCTTGATGTCTCCCCTAGGGTAATTCAAGCATAATATGATCAAAACAGATCATCTGAGCTTTTTGCCACATCTGCAAGAATAAAGATCATTCTCAGTAGTCAGACTGCTGACATTCCAGAAAAAGGTTGACATCACTCTGCAGGGAGGCACAGTTATGTTGAAGGAGCCCTGAGAAACTCTGGATGGACTTCAATCACATGAATGTAGAACTTAATCTCCTTTGGGGGCAGGGAAAGAGGCTCTGGGCTGACAAGTGACAGGGAAATAGAAAGGAACTGGCTACTGTGCGCAGTATCTGTTGTCACTCACAGAACTTGACCAAGCCTCCATTACAAAATGAGATCCAGATATGCTCACTTTCTCATTAATGCAATTATTCAGGAGAAATGAACTTCTTGTTGAAATTCAAAATTTCTTCGTAAAAAATAAACCCACATGCTTCAGGTGAGGCTGGATGTTGCTTGTTTAGTATCTTAAGCCCAGAAGCATGAGTTAATTTTTAAAGAAAATAACATTGAACTTGTATCAAGTTGAACTGCTGCTATGATTCAGTAAGCCACAAGAATTAAAAACAGAAATATCAGAACAATTTTGGAGAGTATCTACATCTATGAAAAAGGAAAAGTTTAGCAGGCTGATTGAGTAAAATCTAAGAGTTGGCCAGTTCCAAAAACAAGATGATTCCCCAAACCTGCGTGATGTTTTAATAAAAACCCTCTACAGGAAAAAAAAAAAATCAACCAACCAACCAACCAGCCAACCAACTAGGCTATCTGATTTAAAGCTCCACCCTCAAGCTATTTCCCATTTTTATAATGCTGCCATTATTTTCTTAAGTCAAAAATCATCCTTCAATGCCTCTCTTCCTCTCAAAACTATACTATCTCAATGAACAAGTTTACTAGATCTACCTCCAAATACATCTCTGTTGAGTCCACTGTTCTTTGTGCTGCTTACCACTCTCTAATCCAAGTCTCTGTCACTGCCAGCCTATATTACCACAGCAGTCTCCTAAACAGTCTGAATATTCTTCCAGGTTCTCTTTCTAACTTCTCCACAGAAAAGGATCTCTTTGAAAGACCATTCAGATTACATCAACATCACAACATCACTTTTCTATTTAAATACTCTTAGTGCTTTCTTTCATGCTAGAATAAACTCTTAACCTGGTCTATAAAATGCTATACGATATGGCTTGTGTCTGGATGTCTAGCTGTCACCTTGCCACCGACTTTCCCTTCAGTTGCACTGTCTTCCTTTGTCTTGTTTAAAGATATGACATTTTTCTAGCCTTGGAGTCTTTGATTTGTGTGTGTGTGTGTGTGTGTGTGTGTGTGTGTCCACTCTCACCTCTGCCTGGATGACTTCCCCCAGAAATTCTTGTATTTCAGGTTTCCAATGAGATGTCACATCCTGGGAGAACTGTCTCTTTACTACACTCTCTGGGGTAGATTTCCCACCTTTGAATATATATTACTAAAGCATCAGCTTATTTCACTATTGAGCCTAATATAATCTTTGAGTGTTTTGTTTATTCATGTGTTTCATTGCCTATTTTGTGTTTCACCAATTTGTCAGTTTGTCACTGAAACTCCAGTGCCTGTCTCCTATGTTCCTAGTAAGTAATTTCTGAATGAAAGAATGAATGAACATACCATTTTCATTCCTTGCAGAAACAGTAGTTTGCTTTTATAGTTTATAAATCCATTAGTTTTCATATGCAGTCAATTGATATTTGAATTACAGGTGATAATTGTTATCTTAACACTTCTCTACTCCCTACTTTTAGCATGAAAGGATTCTATTTTAAGTAATTTCTGGAGCCATTTGGCATATCAAACTTCTAAACCTTTTTCGCCTTCTTTCTGTATAATTTCAATGGATGTTTTTAGGGAAACCATCTAGCTGGATACTCCCAGCTGTTTCTCATTTTCGCTCAAGGCCTTACCTATGGGTGAATGCTTTCTCTACTTTATTTACCTCTGTACAATTTTAACATTGCATAAATCAAAATGTAAATTTACAAAGCAAAAGTGTTTACTTTTCTTCTGTCATTTACACAGACTGTCTACATAAATGTGTAGAAGGTAGTAAAAATCTGCTTGAATGGGGGGGGTTATCCTAAAAGCTCATCTCAAGTGGCTAAAATCATAGCATGAGTTACAGCATTTATTAAGATGTTGCACAGTCAACTGAAATAGATCATATTTTTACATTGCCAATCCTGCTTTGGCAAATAAACACAACCATAGTCACTCAATTTTAATTTTAGAGAATGCCATTTTCAAACTTCCAATGATTTGTAACATAAATTCTAGAATCCCACAGAAAGATATAATCAGAAGTTGTCTCATGTCATACCTCAAACTTCTACAATAGAAACTATTAAAATGAAATTATCTTTGGAGATCTAGTGAATGTATACATATGGTATTTACTCAGTTATCCTTTTGTGTCACACAGAGCATTAGCTATGTTGTCCCCTTTTAGATTGTACTCTAGAGTCTGCTGGGCCAAGTGGACACAGCCAGAGCCCACTGTTGTCTGTATATCTGTATACTGACTCATATTAACCCAGGTAACACTTTACCAAAGCAGAAAGCACACTTACCTTCACTCTCTCATTTAAACTGAAAAAAACCCAAAACTATGAACAAGCACTGAAAAATCTAACAAGAGACAGAGGGTGGTAAACCAGATATACTGGATAACTTTTTCATTGAGCTATGCCTTATAGAGGCTGACAGTTCTAGAACAAGGAAAAGAGTGTTGCAAAAACAACCAAATGCAAGTACCCTTGTATCTGTCTTGAAGCGCATGTAGGTGAAATATGGCAGAAATGAGGTGAGAGGAGAGATGAGGCCCTGATCATGCAGAATTTGTCCTCAGGAAAAAGAGAAGTCACTGAAAGTGTGACAAGGATGATGATATTTGAAAGTGGTCTCAATACTTCGCCCTTCATTGATATTTTTCCTCTCTTTTCTTTTTCCTTTTTTTTTTTCTTTTGGACATCTTGGCTCCAGGAAATGAGCAAATTGTGAACTCAGAAGATGGATAGTAGAAGTAGTCATTCCCACTGCCATCAGGGACCTGTGTATGCAAAGACCTTGTTCTTGGTACCCTCCTTCTCTCTTGCTCAGTCAATAACATCAGAATTCTAGCAATACAAACAACTCGATGATTTTATAGAAGTTCGAAAACGATGGTGCTTGTTTGGGTTCCCTGCAAAGGAATGCCAGTGCAACCCAGGTGATTTGTATAGCAGTAGAACAACTAGTTCAGAAAGATCAGACTCCCAATTTTCTGCAGAAGTTTCTAGTTTTCCTTGATGCTTCGACAAGGCTATAGAAGGTGACTGGGGGTATGATCTGGCTTTCCACCTCACATCAAAATCTATCCAGGGGATAAAAGAGCCCCACAGAGGAGGGGAGGGAAAAAGAGCAGTGATGCCTCTGACAGTATCCACGATGCTATCAGCCTGTAGAGAAGGTGACCAGACTGGTGTGTGAAGACACTAAACGCACCTATGGCACATTCGTAGCCCAGCTAGGGGACCTGGTGAGAAAGTTATTAGCCTGATAAAGCAGGAGACAGGTCACAGGTTTCACTTGCCAAAGTCAACAGCAGCTGTTTCCAAGTGGGTATTAGTGTAAGGGGTATTGCGCTGGAATCCAGGAAATTTCACAAAAACTTGCACGAAAATTAAAGTTAGAATAATTAATACTGTTGTCTCTGCAGACTGTGTAGTATGAGAAAGGGGAAACATAGGTCAGAACACTGAGTTTATAAAGCAAAGGTTCCAAAAGAAAACATTCCGAGTGAGGATTATTCCCCTGTATGGACTGTGATCAGCAAATGACTGATTTCCACTGGACTTGGAATTTGGAAGTCATTGATATTCTTAATGAAAACAGATTTTGTGAAGTGAAGGATCAAAGAGAGAATGAAAGAGGTATTAAGTAAACAAGAGTAAAGGATGATGAGGGAATAGAAGTAGCAACTCTACCATATGATCCAGTGATCAAAAAAAAAAAAAAAAAAAAGGCAGCAACTACAGGCCTTTGAGTAAATAGGGGAGAAATCAGGTAATTCTTGGAAAAGGAAGTAGAATAAGAGAAGGTTGCTTTTTGTTTGTTAAATCACTTTTGTGTTTTTGTTTTAAGGAAGATTCCTGAACTCATTTAGTTGCTTTGAAAAAAGAACAAGAGTACAGGGAGAGTAAGAAAGACTCCCCATGGACTCCCAACAGACCTCTAAGGTGAGCAGGAAAGACACTGTGTCCTCTATTTTTCAAATGAGAAAATCAAGATGTTACTTGTTTGCAGAAGATCAGAGAACTGCTGATTTATTTGGATAAGAAAAAAACCACCTGAGACCCAATCCCCACTACTATACAATATGTCCATGTAACAAATACGCATGTGTACTCCATGGATCAAAAATAAAAATAAGAAAGCATTTTTTACTCAGTCACAGCTGGATGCAAGGATTGACTGAATGACCTATCATATTTCAACTCATTGTGTTGCATTCACAGACTACTGAGGCCTTTGGCGTTCCTTAGTGACAAATACATGAGGTTTTTGTGAGATCGTTGCCTGTGAAGGGATCTTGGTTGTAACTTCTGTGGCTGTTTGTGCATTTCTCTGAGCGATTTACTCCAAGCACAGAGCACTATGACTTTGCCCTTTCCGATCCTGGGGGAGAGGAAAAGAGAAAGTTCAAACTGGGGAAGAAAGTGAAAACACTTTTAGTCTTGAGCAAAGATGAAATGAAATAAATAATTTTCCCAGCCCCTAGCGCTGGATCAGCTGAAGAGCAAACTTTTCATTAGTTTGGGGGGAAGGATGATAATGGTCTTTGCTCAATGAACAGGAATTTGAAATAGGACAGCAACTGACATTATTGGCATCTATCTTAATATAAACAGCTAACAACAGATTGCCTTTACTGGGTCCTAGCTATATGGCTGGCACACTAGGGTGAT
This sequence comes from Carlito syrichta, assembly GCF_000164805.1. NCBI lineage: Eukaryota > Metazoa > Chordata > Mammalia > Primates > Tarsiidae > Carlito > Carlito syrichta. Next base: position 46,605 of record NW_007258768.1, read on the forward strand.
AACACTTAAATACCCCCACTGAATTCTTTCAATGTTCTGAAGCAGAATGTACTTTCTCCATTTTAGGAATAAGGATGAGCTAACTTCAAATTATCACTCTACTACTTAAAAGCGATGTGACTTTGGCCAGTTTTTCAACCACTTGGGCTTCAGTATCCTTATCTGTGAAATTTAAATGAGCATGATAATGGCAACACCTTCCTTACAGCGTTGTGATGAGGAGCAAATGAGCTAACATTTCAAGTGTTTAGAATTTCACAGTGTGAGTAAGCAATCTCTAAGTGTTTGTAACATAAAATCATTATCTGATTTTAAAACACATTCTTTCCACTCCACCAGCCCAGAACTATTCATCAGTTTTCCAACTCCTCTGTTGGAACTGGTAAGGTATTTTCCCAAAGCAAAATAAGAGATTATCATTATTTTAATACTATAATTCAAATAAACCATAGACTAAATAGAATTTTTTTTGGACTAGCTTAAAGAACAACTTATCATGCATCACTATAGAAACCGAAATATATATTTTATTAGAAGTAAGAACAAGAATCAAAGAAATATATTTTTTGTAGGGTGGGTTGGAGATTGTTTCTTGATTAAGTACAGGATACGGGAAGACATTTAATATTTTCCAGTGAGTTACCAGTTAGATAGGTTCTGCATTTATATTTACTTGGGTCAGTTTAACTGAAGCTGGATACTCTTAACTGGAATATCACCTAGGAACCACAGCAGAAGAACACTTGAATGTTCAGGTGACAAGGGTAGTGAAAACTGTCCTCTCATCGGGATTTTTTACACTTTAGTATTCACTCAATTGTAGGAAAAAGAAGTGATTTCTGAGTAACTAAATTCATTTGAACTTGTATTTAGACTACAGACATGTTTGTCTTTGATTCCTAGCAAAATTTATTTTTCATAAAATCCAGAGATTTCCCCGTATCAACTAAATTTTACTATTCATGTTTTTCTTACCAATTGAGTTCTTATGTTTGAAAATGCTTTGAAAACTAAAAAGCACTATAAAATATAATATTTACTTTTATTATAAAGATTTTTTTCTTATAAAGATGTTGTTTTCTATTTTTAAGGATTCTTCTAGAGTAACAAGTTCTAAATTTACTTTGAATTATTCTATAAGTAGGAATTACCTTGAGAAATCACCTAATCTTAAGAAATGAGAGCGTTTTCCTGCATTTAAAATGATCTGCTTAGACTGATGGTACTATGGAGGTCGAGATAAGAGAGAAGAAAATGATGAAGAAGATAAGCTAAATGGAAAATCTCTCAAATGCCTGCCACATGCTCAGTAATTCCAAAATGTCTGATCTCATAGTATAAAGTTGGGAGTCTTTTTTCTTTTTAAACTGGCATGTTGAATAATTCCATTAAAATAAATTTTATAATATATAAACCTTATACATCATTGCCTGGGTATAAGAACACAACAAAATTTCAGTGACATAGTCATATTTATAAATGGTTGTCAGCAGTACATATATTTTAAATTTTTGCATATAGGTCTCTTCTCTAAATGAGACACAGTAAGTTCTTAAGAACGTCGTGTGTCCATGTGCACATGGTGGTGAGTTAGGACAATACATTGGTGGCTTCTGTTTCTACCTTGAGTTTTTTCTCTACCCTCTCTGTCTTCAAGAGTCTAACAGAGATGGAACTCATCAATGCATCTCCTTGCCCTTTGTTTCTGGTTGAATTTGCTCAATAGGCTCTACCAAGAGAAGATCAAAGGGAGAGAGGAAAGTGATCTAGAAGTGATTATTGACCTGGCAGTCTCTACCCCAGGCTGTGGTCAGGTGATTGTGTTCCTCTTGAAAAGGCTGTAACTTCTGTCAAGGGGCTCTGTTACTGCAGCTATCCTCTTCAGGTTTCAGTAGTAGCTTGCACCCCTTACCTCTTCAGGCACAGGTGCAGTCCTTTTTTTCCTGCTATTACTAGCCTTAGTGTACTGTACTATCTACTAATGATGTTTTAAAATTTCAGCTCACCCTGGAAAATAATCCCTTTAATAAAATTTCCTTGATTTGTTCCATTTGAGCACTCTGTCTCCTGACTGAATCTGTTAAAGAGAGCGGATGAATTCCTCAGAGGACTGAGTTTTGAGGTAATAACATTCAATGTCAGCATTGTTTATTTCTTGTCTTGTTGCAATAAAGTTCTTACTGTTCTCCCTTCTTCTAACCTTGTTCCATCCAAGTGGGTTTTCAACAGAGCTGCTGGAAGAATCTTGTAAAAATCTAAGAAAGATTAGTTCATTTCTCTGCCCAAAAATCTTAGAGGACTTCAAAACGAGACAGCTAAGATATCTCCATGACCTCGGGTCCTAGCAATATACCCCCTTACTGATCTGCTCTGGTTTCTGTTAATAATCTCCCACCTGTTCCTCTGCTCTGGACCTTTTGATGTTTCTTGAACACATCAGACATTCTCCCTGTTGAGGATCTTGCTATTCCTGCTGCCTGGAATGCTTTTCCTTATGGATTCTTCCTTCACTGATTTTGAATCTTTTCTCCAATTTTAGTCTCCAAATTGGTCTTTTTCTGAACACCACTTAAATGAAACCCAATCGTGTCCTGGGCTCCTTTGTACTATGTTTTATTTTATTTTCCTCTAATGTAGTTATCACCCACTAAGATATTTATGTTGTGCCATCTCTCCTTAAAAATGTAAATTGCATAAAAATTGATGTATTTTTGTTTGCCCCATATTCTACATCTGTAGAGCAGCACCTGGCACTTAGTATGCGCTTATTGTATACTGATTGAAAGACTGAAGAAATGGGTACAGATTACTCACTAGAGTTCAGTTACATGTTATTCAGGCCACACTGACTTTAATTGAAATATAGTACGATTAATAGGTCACTACTGAGTTTAGTTGTAGTATATTTCTGATTAAACTGAACGAATCAATAATTTAATAAGGAGCATTCACACTAACAGTTCTGTGTTGAAAGTGTCATTGATCCCTGATATTTGCATCTGCTTAATATATACAAGTAGGCAAATGACAAATCTTAACTTACTTTTAAACCAGATGTAAATAAAGTGATTCAGCAAGCCTGAATTTCTGAATTAGCTCTACCAGTTAGTAACTGACACTATGTAACCTGAGGCAAAGCCATTTTAATTTCTCTGTGCTCCAGTTTCCTTAGCTATAAAATTAGAGATGGGATTAAATGATTCCTTTGGTCCATTCTTCATATGAAATTTTGAGATGTGATTGTTATCAGAAATGTCTTTTCAATATGTTTATATATTTTTAAATGTCATCTAAAATTATCATGCAATCAATGCTAAGTACCAGGAGTAAGTGACATCTGTGGGGGGCACATAGCTCTTATTATCATTTGTCTTTTAATCTTCTTTGCTAACAATATATCACTAAGTCTTTTTCTGGAGAGTAAAAACAGATAAAATTATCAGCAGACTCGGGATCACAGATAAGACACTGATTGAGACCATATCTTAATTTTGTGTTGACTTGTTCATGAATATATTAAAAAGCACATGGAATATGTCAGAATTTCAGAATACATTGCAATAAGTATGTTTATCTTTTATATTTCTAGAAATTTTTTGTTTACCACCTCTCAAATGTCCAAATCCAAAAAATGACTTTGCCTTGGACTAAAATGAGTACTTTAAATTGAAAATGAACCTTTCATGTTTGACAAATTTTTTCACCTATAAGATTCAAATGTGACTCCTGCAAAATTCATGTAAAATTTATAGGAGTCTCTACATGGTCCTTTTATCTATTTATGGATCTGAAAATGTGAAGTGACAAATTTCTAAATTTTCCTCAGCACCTGTATTGTGCCAACACAGCAAAAATCAGATGCTATTTATCATTTTTGAATTTTCACCACCAGAAATGTCATTAATTTTAATGATAAAATCCTGTTACACCTTGCGTGGAGTTGACCTTTTGAGCTCTCAGGCAAAATGTTCCATATAACCATAAGGTGGTATTATTGTTATTTGGAAATTAGATAGAATTTGTAGCCTTTTATAATAGCATTATGAACACAAAGGTATTTGTCTTTTATATTTTTTCTTTTTTGCAAATCGTTAAGTGCAATATTTATTTTGAGATAAATATTTCCTAAATATTTACATACACATTTTATTTGAGCCTACTGGAAAGAAAAAAACATATAAACACAATTATTCACATACCTCTAGCAGGCGGCTGGAAAGTGTGATTTTATTACTTATTGTTTTATCCCCTTCAATTGTTTTCAATGCGATCTGAGTTAAAAATCATTAGTTATCAATATAATCAATCCCATAGATGTCTTTTACCCCCCTCTACAAAATAATTTTCTTATTCTGCATCAATTCATCTTGATTATGAAACAAACTCTCCACTGAGTAAAAAACGAAATGTCTGCTTGAGACATTTGGACAGTAGAAAATTCTTTTGTTTAGGAAACAAAAGAACTCACAATTTCTAGCCTCTTATAACTTGATGATATTTGTTCCCACCATGCCCTTTTCCTTATTGTACAATACATCTGAGAATGCTTTCTACGGTCTTCAAGTGTAGGCTTATAACAGGCATCGTTCAACAAAAAGACCCTCTACATGCATCACAATTTCTTCCTTACTGCTGCTGTTTCGTATACACTTAGGCGATGCATCCATCCTCATTAGGCGCTACTCTTCTTTATGGACGGACTATTCCCAACAATCAGCCAGGTCAGTTCTTCCCCTGGATTTAAAATATCCTCACGGCATTCATTCTCACAACTTTGCTTTTCATGGTAACCAATTAATACAATCTTTTCTTTTTTTAAGAGTAATATCTCCTACATTTATTTATGCCTATATAACGTAATGGACTTTATGGCTAAAAGAATGCAGGCAATATAAAAGGCAGCATTAAGCAATGGCACTGCTGAGTGCTGGGTTTAAAAATGAGTAGGATCCCACCAGAGCAGCTCTTAAAGAATATGTTTAATCATTGCTGGAAGCACCAAGCATAACCATGTTAGACGACTAGTCACCCACCATTTAATATTTATAAAGCACATTTCTCCTTTTCATGAAGCTTAAATATTTTATGATTATTATTTCTGTAATTTCACAAGAGCCCCTTCAAAGAAAGAATATAACACAAGTTAAAAAAAATCTGACATGGCAAAGGGAGCATGTGAAGATGACAGACGGTATGATAGAGTGGGCGCAAAAGAACTCACTGGGAGATGGGCAACATGGGTGGCATTTGGGTTTCTGCCATTTGCTGTATTTGTGACTGAGCCAGTTCTATGTCCTATGTTCTTTCATTTACATAGCTGGTAATGAAAGAAATGGCTGTTTTGTTCCACCTTTTGTATTATTTGAGAGTCTATTGCCAACACGTGGGAAGGCACTTTCAAAAGATAAAATGTTTATACAGTATTATGTTTAAATACCCTACACTCTGTATTTCTCTCTGTGTTCTACTACAGAATCAACTTGGCCTATGAAATTTGGCTCTATCTAATTTGTCCTGGTCTCTGTTATTGCAGCCATCCAGGTACAATTCTGTTGAATTTTATATTTAAAAAATTAGTCTTTCTTTTTAAGATTTGATCATTTATAGTATTAGATTTTCTAAATCTGCTTCTACCTCTAAGCCTTGGCCAGGATCATGTCCTCTCTTCAAGGTATTTTACAGTGGATAGTCTTTTATTAATCACCTGCCTCTCAGCTAAACACTGATGGTATTTTTTGACCATAACTTCTTGCAGGAATACTGTATTTCCCATTATGAGCTCTTAACATAGCACTGGGCTCCCATACTTCACCCTGGGGGGTTAAAAAGATGAACTCAGCAATCTCCTTTCTATGTATAAATCCAAGGGGAATGAAAGTAGTATCTCAAAGACATGTCTGCACCTCCATGTTCATTGTAGCACTATTCCCAGTGGTCAAGATATGAGATCAGCCTAAGTGTCAATCAATGAATGGATGGGTAAAAGAAATGTGATATATCTACACAATGGAATATTATTCAGCCATATAGACGGAAGAAATCCTGTTGTTTGCAACAATGTGGATGAACCTGGAAGACATTATGTTATGTGAAATAAGCTAGGCACAGAAAGGCAAATACCTTATGATCTTACTTAGATGTACGATTTTTAAAAGTCTAACTCGTAGAAACAGAGAGTAGAATATTCATGCCAGTGACTAGGGAGTGGGAGAACTGGGGAGTTGTTGGTCAAAGGGCACAAACTTTCTGTTATCAAATGAGTAAGCTCTGGGTATCTAATGTTCAGCATGGTGACTATAGTTAATATTGTATTGTTTATTTGAAATTTGATAAGAGAGCAGATTTTAAGTATCCTCATCTCAAACACACACACAAACACAAATGCACGCGCGCGCGCACATAGCCCTGGGTGATGATGGAGGTGTGTTAATTAATTTGTCAGTTGGTACACAATGTATATGCATGTCAAATTCTCTCATTGTACAGCTTAAATACATATGATTTTTGTTAGTCAATTAAATATTTTAATAAAAAGATGGACTCAGAAAGACCTAGGTTTGAATCTTTGCTTTGTTGTTTACTAGCTGTGTAGCCACAGGTAAGACTTTTATTCTAAGTTTCAAAATTGGAACCATAATAAAACCCACCTAAGGTCATTGTTAAGAAAAGGAAATGAGATGATGTGCTCCTTCTGTGGGAGTGATGGTATCAGTGCAGCACACATTCCATCTCCTTTTGCTGCCATTCATGACTTTGAAAAATCTGTGCAAGATTTTCCTTTACCTTTCTTACACTTCCTTTAAAAGAGTATAAACAAGTGGTGCCTTTTTCCTTACGGGCTTCTACAATTCCAAGCACTCCCTTCCTATATCTATTGATTTTCTTTGTCAAATTTTGTGCCAACTATCTCAAGTCACTTTTAACAATTCTGAAATGATAACGTCACCAATAAATAAAAACATTACACACACCTGGCTGTCAGTTTACCCAATTGCACCATATCTTAGCATAGCTTAGCACAGACATAGCCTCAAATAGTTCTTTCTGAAACTTGAGATTCAGTACACTTAAGTGTGATGCTTATTCCTTATGCAAATATATATATATGCATGTGTCTGTATTACATCTGTAATTTTTCACAAATGAGCCAGTTTCTTGCTTATGATAGCCCCTATTCTGATCACAAATTTTAGGTTTTTCACTAATTTACTTTTTTACTAAACTACTACACACTCATCCCAGGGTATTCTTTTCTCATATTCATAAAAAAGATAGAACATAGCCCCTAGAATATTTATTTGGATTAAATGAGTAAATAAAACATAGTGTACACGTAGATTACTTGAAGGAAGCAGCCATATGATATTTCATGTATATTTGCATATACTCTATAATGTTTAACACTAAAGCACTTTTCTGCTCATGTATCTAGTACTTATTCTTTGGCAATTGAGGTCCCTAGTAAGTACTTAGTATTCCCAAAAGAACTCTGAGAGAACTCTGTAAAATAATCCTCATTTTACAGATAAAGAAAATGTGGCTTCAAAAGTTGTAACTTCTTTGGAATCACTCAGCTAAATAGTTCAGAGCAGAATACCAAACACAAGTTCTTCTCGCATAAGTAAATGCTGCTTACCCCACTTTATCTCATTACCAGACATGGTTTTAGTCAGGGATGATGGGTTTGTGACTTAGGGTAGCCTCCTACCTCTAGGCTCTTTTCCCATGTCCAAAGCTGAGAAGATTTCTTTATCGCTTTATCAGCTATTTCAATTGAATGAGATAGGACATCTTTTTACCACCTGGGAAACTTGAGTCGAGTATGGTCATTTCCATGTTCCTCTGTAAGAACATGAGTGATGTCCCCGACGTTACATCTAGGGACCAAATGTCTTCAAAATGCCTCTCACTGCACCCAAGCATTACTGGTTTTCAGAAAGTAAGTTTTCCCCTTTGGGAATTAAAACTCAAAAAGATGCTCTTTGAGAATGCAAGAATCCCTTCAGTTTAGTTATGTACTTGTTTTAACAGGATGGGTGAAGTTCTATTATCTTGTTGTATTCCTGTCCAAGACTGATACCAACTTTAGAAGGAATTTCAAAAAACCAGAAATGAATTGGAAAGTTTGATGAATCAGTTATTTTTCTTGCCACAACACTCTCAGTATTTTTGAAATGCGTACTGGGCGTGGTGGTTCCAGCCTGTGATCTTAGCCCTTTGGGAGGAGGAGGCAAAAACATTGCTTGAGTCCACGGGTTTGAGACCAGCCCAGGTAACATGGCGACACCTCATCTCTACAATAAATAAATAAAAAAAATTAGCCAGGTGTTGCGGCACATAATTGTAGTTCCAGCTTTGGAAGGCTGAGGCTGAAGGATCACCTGAGCCCAGTAGGTAGAGGCTGTGGTGGCCGTGAGTGTGCCACTGTACTGCAGCCTCAGCAAAACAGTGAGATTCCTACTCAAAAAAAAAAAAAAAAAGAAAAAGAAAAAGAAAGAAAGAAAAGAAAAGAAAAGAAAAAACACATGGGTGTGTTTCTATAGGTTGGCCATAAATTGTTACATTGTTGTATTAAATAGACTCCCAGTTTTTCATATGTTTCCAAAATATACTTTATCATGTATTTCAAGTAAAAGTTCTTGCATTCCAGGCTGCCCATTTTCTTAAACTTAATAGTTATTCACCTTAATCTTGTACATTTGATATTCTGTAAAATGAATTTACTTCAAAGAAGAACGCTTTTCTACAAACATACATGTGCATCATTTCAGTTCTCTGGTGAATCTGGCTTTGTTGCTGTAAGCAAATATTCCTTGATTCCATTTGTAAAAAATGTCTGAAGAAACAAAGATGGCTTTGAACATATTTTCATTTTTCCCCTTTTACTGAGATTATGATTCCTTTGAACAGTCCTCAGATGAATTTCACCTTTCTTTTTTGTCTATTTCAAAGAAAGGAAGCCTTTGAAGGGTTTTTTTCCTTTTTTAATATATCTAAACCTTCTCTTACACACAAATGAAATTTCCATTTAATGCTTTTGGTTTTCACTGAGAATAGGCTAAGCTAAGTGGAGAAAAGAAAACAAACCTATTTGCAACTATTTCTGTTCTCCAAGGGGACCCATGTACCCGTCACTCATCTCTTTTGCTGCTTTGCACACGACATGGATACAGCAAAGCCCCAGTTCAGGCACAATTTGTTGTGGTATGGGCACTCAGTGAGGATAAAGTTGGTGCCATTTTTCTTTTGTATTCATGAGTTGTGGGTTCAGGAAGGACATACTATGGAAGAAGACCATGTGCTACATAAGATGCCAAACCCATCTCACCTCTCCTATGCCCTTCCAAAAACTTCTGCCCAGGGAAACAAAGAGAATTCTATCCTTTCACTGTGGTGCTTATCAAAAGCATGAATGTGCCTCCTCACACTTAATTTTAACAAAAGAAGCAATAAATGTAGGAATAATTTCTATAGATGCAATATTCATGCTTAGATACCATATGTTTTCTGGGAGTAGCTTTCTGCTTTTCCTTTTTAATTATATTTTTTAAAAGGTATTATTCAAGTTATGTATGAGTGTCAATTCTATGTGAGGGCTGTATACCAGCAGAAAATATAACATAGTTTGATTTTAGAAATTAAAATATCATAGACTTTAAAAAAAAATCTTTACAAGTTACAACTTGCATAGAAATAGACATGGTAAAGGAAACTATTGAGACTATGATACAGGACACCTACTGAAATGCAGTTGAATAATGGTAGTACTTCATACTAGTAGTACTTTCATGCCAATAGAAAAGTGAGAACTTTTTTTCAATATTTTTAAATATTTAAATAAATAAAAATTCACATTCATAGAATTGAAGTAACAGAAAATCAGCACCACAGATCTGTGATACTGGCTAGAGATAAGAGATAAAAAAGACAAGATAACATAAGGTCGTGCTCTGGACAAGTGGCACCTTCCCATTCCCATTCACTCTTCTTGCTTCTTGTTACTAAAAAAATAAGTAAAAATACTCTAACCATACACTTTGTTGCCAAGTAAACTTCCTTTGCATCTCTATTTGTACGGAAATGAAAAATCCTGAAACTTTATTAAGTTATTATAAGTCCTCGATAATGTGTCTTGATGGACCTTTTTAGTAATCTTGACTTACTCTTCTATAAAAAAACTTCTATCAGATGGTTCTCTTTGCTATTCTTCAATATCTTTCCTCCATTTCAGTTTTGTTTATGCATAAATACATTGTTTAATGCACACTTCTGTCCTATATTAAATTCAGTAGCCCATATATCCTTGACCAAAGCAAAGACTGCTCTTCTTCAAGTATATTCATATTCAAGTACATTCAAGTCCTATTTCAGCCTCAAACATAAAGTTTTGACTTGTCAGGATCATTCTTCTGAGCACTTATTTGATATCATTTCTAGCACATATCCTGAACTACTAACAAATTTCAGTTCATATATTTACTCAACTACACTGTTAATTTTAGAGAAAAGGGCATCAAGATTTTAACATCTCGAAATTTCCCCCAGTCCTAAGTTACTGCCCTATAGAAAAGATGTGGATGAAATCATGGATTGCTCTTAAATTCCTCTGACTAGCTTCATTCCATGACTTTTGTCATAAATGAGAGTCAGTCTTATAACTTTACAGTTACCATTTTTATGGTCTTGGTTACTATCAAAATTCATTTATAAATTCAACCCTTTTAAAAATAAATAGCCATGGATTAATTTTATTAGGCTTCTCCTCTCCCTTCTGAGTCGACATCTACACACGTCACACTACGATCAAATATTTTTAAGTCACTCTTTACCACCTCACTTTGTATCTCCATTGACAAACCTTCATGGACCCTTGTGTTTACAATCCAGAAGTGTCCAATTCCCTCAACCTTCTTTCTTCAGTCTTGTAGTTACTTTCTTACACAGCACCACTTCTTCCTCATCTCTTACCCTTTCTGCCTCATTAGTCTATTCTTTTTCACAATCTAATAATAAATTTTTTTTTACTTTAAGCATTCACATTTTATCTATTTCTAAATGTCAAAGTTCTTGGTCAGACATGCAAACACTTTAAAACAAGTCCTTGTCAGTCTGCTAGTTATTATTGGTGACTTTGATAATAACTTTTTTGCAGCATAACCATTTCCCTTTAAAACAGGGAAGAAAACATGAATGTTCTTTGTACTATTATCACTTAAACTTGTGCTAGTTACCAGCTAATATAATTTGTAAAGAGAAAATAAAAGGAAATGTAGAAATTAGAGTCAAATGTTAAATGCCCATTACCTGCAAATAATATGATTGTTTATCTGGAATCCTCAAGATAATCTACTGAATTATTATAAAAAGCAAGAGAATTCAGTAAAGCTGGAACAGAGAGCTATCAATTGCCTTCATATACTGAGAGAAGAAACTATAATATAAGATCTGACAAAAGAAACAAGATATTTTTATAATAGCAACAGGGACACAAAGAGAACTCCACTCTTTCACTGGTGCTTATCAAAAGCATGAATGTGCCACTCTACTTTTAATTTAAACAAAAGAAACTACAGTATCAACAGACAGAGGAACTACCTAGGACTAAAAAGGGAATGATCAAGATCTAGATGGAGAAAACTGTAAAGCACCATAGAGATTTATGGAAGGATATTTCAACAAATGGAAAACACACCGTGTTCTTACAGAGAAAAGAAATCAAAAAGCTGTCCATTTACCCTAAATTGAACTATACATTTGACATGATCTCATTAAAGAATACCAGTAGGATAAATGTATGGAACTATAAAGGCTGATTTAAAAATGCAGATAGAAAAATCAGATGCTTTCACCTGAGGCATTTTTGGGCTCTTTCTCATTTATAGACTCATCTAAGCAAAACTCAGCATCCTGTGGAAATGGGCCCAGACTCACCCTTCGGTAGGAAACCTCCACTCTCCATGCTCAGATCATAGAGGTTCTATTAACTCCTCTGCTTTTCGTTTGATACTTTAATTGCTTTTTTGCTATTCCTAGGTAGGTCTTCTTGTGACTGCATTTCAGTTTCTCACATAAATACTGAGTTGAGGTACATTGACCTATAGGTTTCTAAATGCTCATATTTCTAGGTGTCCATCAGATGTCTGAATAGGCATTAGTTGATTTGGGATGGGAACTCTTATCCTACTTAAGTTTTAGTTATTTTATTGATTTTGTTTTTTCAAATGTCTCTTATATGTTGTCAGAGCTGATCCTCTCCTAATTTAAGTCCCAGGTTTACATTTTGTCACTTTGATCCCAATGTTCTGAAATATTGTGCTGGGTAAAATTGGTCTGGGAAGCTGGACATATGGTTTATTAGTCTAGAGCTGAAAAAAACCTGGATATTCTGTGGCAATCGGTGCATATTTTGGCTTAATCTCATGACTGGATGCAAATTCTAAGCTTCCTTAATAAACCGGGTCTTAAGCGGCTCTATGTTTCCTGGTATAGTCTAGAAGTTAGAAAATGAGAGAAAAGGTGGCTCTAACAAGAGATATGAGAAGGACCCCAAAATACCCAAAATTTATTTATAAAAAATTGTGTATTTATTCTTACATGTTTAAAATTCATTCATCTTCAAACTACTCTGTGTTTAATGCAATACATCTATCAAGATGCTTTTTTCACTGCTCAAAAACGGTTTTTGAACTGGTCAATTTAGATGCCTTTGAGTGCTTCTGCCGTTTTTTGTTTCACCTCTTCCACATTGGCAAATGTTTCACTTTTAAAAATTTAATTTAATCGAAATTAATTAAATTTAATTAAGTTTGGAGTTGTGGGATACAAGTGAGGATTAACTACATAAGTAGACTGAATGCAGGTGAAGTTTGGGCTTCCAACTGGTCCTCACTCTCCTGGTAGTGGACCAGGTACCCTTGCTGCTGTCACATGCCCCTCACCTTCGTGACTCCTTCCCTCCCCTGGCAGTGCCCAATGACTGTCAGTCCCTCCTTTGTGCTAATGTGATCAGTGTTCAGGGCCAACTTATGAGTGAGAACATGTAGTATTCAGTTCTTTGTTGCTGTGATAGATCACTTAATATTATGGTCTCCAATTGCAGTCAATATTCTGTGAAGTCCATGATTTTGTTCTTCTGTATGGCTGCATAATACCCCATTATGTATATGTATCACATTTTCTTTATCCAGTTCTCTTTTGATGGACAGTAGGGTTGGTTCTGTGTTTTTGTTATTGTGAATAATACAACAATAAACGTGAGTGAAGGTGTCTTTTCTCTAGAATGATTTATGTTCCTCCATGTGTATTCCTAGGAGAGGAAATCCTGGATCATATGGAAGGTCAATGTTTAGTTCTTTTAGGAATCGCCACATTGCTTTTCATGAAGGTTGAACTGGCTTACACTCCCACCAACAGTGTAGAAGCATTCCCTTTTCACCGCACCTGCACCAGCATCTGTTGTGTTTTGACTCATTAATGATAGGCTTTCTTACTGGAGTTAAGTGGTATCTCATTGTAGTTTTGATTTGTATTTCTCTGATGATTAGTCGGCTGAGCATTTTTTCATGTGTCTGTTGGCTGTTTGTATGTCTTCTTTGAAGAAGCGGTCTGTTCGTGTTCTTTGTCCATTTTTTGATGGGATTGTTTATTTCCTTTCACTTTGTTTGAGTTCCTGTAGATGGTGGATGTTAGACCTTTGTCAAATGCATAATTTGCAAATATTTTATCCCATTCTGTGTGTTGTCTCTTACTCTCCTAATGGTTTATTTTCCTTTGCAAAAACTTTTCAGTCTGAAGAGGTCGCACTTGTTTTTCTTAACTTTTTTGACATTTGCTTTTCAGGACTTGGACAAGAATTCGTTGCCTTCTTCAATGTGCATAAGGGGGTTTCCTACATTTTCCTCTAGGATTCTTGTAGTTTGATGTCTTACATTTGGTTTTTGATTCATTTAGAGTTGGTTTTTGTATATGGTGATAGGTAGGGGTCCTGTTTCATTATTCTGCATGTGGTCAGTCAATTTTTCCAGCACAATTTGTGAAATATGGTCTCCCTTCCCCAGTGATTGTTATTGGTGGCTTTGTCAAATATGAGTTGGTTGAGAGACCATGTTTTTGCTTCCAGAATCTCTGACCTGTTCCATTGGTCTAGGTGTCTGTTCTGTACCTATACCAGGACGCCTTGGTTACTGTAGTCTTGCAATAAAGTTTAAAGTCAGGAAGTATAATGTAATACCTCCCACTTTGTTCCTTTTGCTGAGTAATGTTTTGGCTATTTATGTTCTTTTTGTTTCTGTATGAATTTCTGTATTGTTCTTTTTAAGTCTGAGAAGAATAATGTTGGTAATTTAATGGGTACTGCACTGAATCTGTAAATTACCTTAGGTAGGATGGATATCTTGACAATATTGATTCTTCCAATCCATGAACAAAGAATGTTTTTCCATTTGTTTACATAGTCCTTGATTTCTTTGAGCAGAGTTTTGCAGTTCTCATTGCAAATGTCCTTCACTTCTCTGGTTAGGTTGATGCCAAGGTATTTCGTGTGTGTGTGTGTGTGTGTGTGTGTGTGTGTGTGTGTAGTGAATGTGTGCTTTTTATTTGGTTCTCTGCCTGCTTGTTGCTGATGTATAGAAATGCAATTGCCTTTTGCACATTGATTTTTACCCCAAAACTTTACCAAAGTCACTTATCAGTGCAAGGAGGCAGCAAAATGTTTCCCTTTGAGGTCTTATTACTCAAGAAAACAAACAAACAAAAGACTCACAGGGTGAGATTGGGTGAATAGGGAGGGTGGGACATGGGGGTCATACCATTTGAATGCTCAGCGCAGTGTGGGTAGATGCACTTGTAAATCACCCATCATGAAATGAGGGAACATGTTAATAGAATCTCCAAAAAAATCCACCGAAGCCAAACAGAGCCTCTCATAACAACACTAGCTGGTCCACTGATGTCAATGGGTTCCTAGAACACTTACCTAGTGGGGAAAGCCTGTACTGCAAAGGGCCCACCTTCCAAAAAATAATTTTGTGGTTTTTTTTTTTTTTTTGGTCCCACCTCATACAACACTTAGTTGTAAGAAAGTGTAAAGAGGATCTGAACATAGAGAAAGAGGAACATGTACAACTTTCCTCTTGCTGTGAACTTGAAGGCAATTGTGTCTCCCATGGAGACTCGAAGCAAGAGAGCACAAAAACCAAGATTAATTCATTTGCTATGTCATGTTAGTTTTAGTCTTGAGAAGTCCTGGAAATACTCCTTCCTTTTGCTTTTCTTGTACTTTATTGAATGTAGAGGGGTTTAAAGTACTGTAGTCCTATAAACTAAATGTAAAGTATCAAAGAAATCCAAGCAGTAATAGTGATTTAAGAGCCTGAATTTTGTGAAATCAGCAGACTTGAAATTGAATTCTGGATTTGTCAAACACTGGCTGTGTGACTGTGAGCAGTTTACTTGCCCTCTCTGTCTCATTTTCTCATCTTATGAGGAAAAAATTCTACTTCACTATGAAAATGAAGGGAGATTAGAATTTATTTATAAATATGCTGAACACATTGCCCAACTCTTGATACATTTAATAAATATTAGTTTCCAAATACAACCTTTATTTTTCTAAAGTTCAAAAATATTCCAGCTCTCTTAAACATCTAATTTCTGATAAGAAATTCTAAGGGCAGGGGTCTTGCTTTTACTTGGACATAAAATTAATCAGAAATATTCTGTCATTGCTCAGAGCATTATATGCAGTGGTTAATTTATTTAAGGGTCAAGAGAAATGCTAATATCCCATTATATAATTAGGGTTTTCACAAGAATTGACATTGTAGGCTATTACATTTTCTGAGTTAAACCCAGTAGAATTTTAATTCTTTTGTGACAGGGAAATAATGGCAAACATTTTTTCAGAGTGGTACCTGAAACAAAACAAATGCAATTCTAAAGATGTTCTCCTTTTCAAAATCTTGTATGAATCTTGGTAAGTCCAGACCATCCTTCTAGACTCTCAGTTTCAGTCCAGATAGTGTCACATTTGTGATATCTGGGGGAAGTCACCAGTGTTTTCTGCAACCAATGCCCCTCTTCTCTAAAAAGGGAGTAATTAATACCTGGATGTAAAAATGTGGTGAAAATTAATTGCATGTTTATAAAAGTCTTTAAAGCTACAAAATGCTGCAAGGGCAGATTTTTTTTGCTTGTTAAATTAATCATACAATGTGGAATTTTTCCAGGAAAATTATTTAAAAATATTAGTTATCATTGCTCAATTTCAGGAGATAATTAAAATATCAGCATTTTTATTATATAATTTTTTGATAAGAATCATGGCTCTCTTAATTAGAGGATTGAGGAGAGATTTAAGTCTTCATTGATCCTTAACCATCACACAGCAGAGGTGTTTCTTGATGAGTTTTGCAAATGAGAAATGAAGAATCTATGAGTCTCTATGCATTAACATCCGGTTTATCTTATAAAAAGAGTTTTGAGTGTCTGAAATAGCTGACCAGCCTTTTCCTCGCTTCTAACCCATGATACCCTATATCTTTTGGATATCTCATTGGTTCTCATTTAATACAGAATTCTTGGCAAGTTTGTTTTCTCAGTGAGTACAAAATCTCTTAGAGCCAAGCACAAGGAGAACAG
This sequence comes from Carlito syrichta, assembly GCF_000164805.1. NCBI lineage: Eukaryota > Metazoa > Chordata > Mammalia > Primates > Tarsiidae > Carlito > Carlito syrichta. Next base: position 63,243 of record NW_007258768.1, read on the forward strand.
TAGAAATGGTACTTGATGGGACAAGAGAGGGTAAGACAGAAATACTATGGGTTTCAGGGCACTGGGTGGGTTATGTCTGTGCTGCCAAAGCAAGGACGTGAGTAAAATTATTTAGTGAAATATCCATCAATGGTAATTGAGAATAAAACCTGTGAAATCTGTAGCACATGAAGGTTTAGTTTCAGATTCCAGAACATTTTGAATATGTATGGAATACCTCTTTGCTTTGTGATGCTATATACCATGAGACTTTGTTGCACATAAAATATGCTTTGAAAGATCTTGGTATTTCATTTTATAAGTACAGAAATAACAAAGTATTTTTAGAGCATTCCTGGGGTAGCCCAAATCTAAACATAGACATTATCCATGAATAAGCCCTCTCCGGTGATAAAGAGTCGAGGATTTACCAATTAGGCAGAAATCTTGGAGAGAGGAAGTGTGTGCGTGTGTGCGTGTGCGTGCGTGTGTGTGTTTGTGTGTCTGTGTGTGCATGAAGTTTGCAAACTCATCCCAGCAAAAGTGCTACATAGCTCATTGTTGACTATTATTATGGTCACTTTCCAAGTACTCCCCTTGGGAAGCTATGCACTGATGCCAGCACCTAGCCCACCCATCAAAGCAATTTTGGAACTCTTTTTCTGGAATGGCCACAAGAATTGTCATCATTTGTTAGAGTCTGACAATTAAGTTCATGAATTTGCCACCATGCAGCTACAATGGCAGCACTGTACAAATAACTGTATTGGAGCACCCTCCTTACTCACCTGATCTGGCTCCCAATGACTTTTTTCTTTACCAGAAAATAAGGAAATATTGAAAGAAAGATATTTGATGATATTCAGGACATCAAAGGTAATACAACAATAGCTCTGATGGTCATTCCAGAAAAAGAGTTCCAGAATTGCTTTGATGGGTGGACTAGACACTGGCATCAGTGCCCAGTTTCCCAAGGAGAGTACTTCAAAGGTGACCATAGTTATATTCAACAATGAGGTGTGTAGCACTTTTGCTAGGATGAGTTTGCGAATTTAATTGTTGGACCTCGTGTGTGTGTGTGTGTGTGTGTGTGTGTGTGTGTGTGTTTGCCATATGGTGCGAATATTCATGCTGTGGGATAGGTGTTGTGAGACAGTGGCGTATGTTCTTGGCTTTCATGGAAAGGCCGTACTGCACATGGATATAAGGGCTTTGGGCTAGAAGTCAGGTTGATATGACTTTATATCCCAGATTCACCATTCACAGAGTTGAGTGACTGGACAAGTAACTCTGAAACAATGTTTTGTGTAAAATGGAGGTACTGGCAGTTCATATTGTATACATTAGCTGTTAGGAAATCTTAAGTTAATCCATGTTAAAAAGCTTAGCAGAAGATCTAGTAAGCGCAAAGTAAACACTTTATAAATATGAGCTGTTTTGATTATTATTATATCTTATTGTTGACACAATATTTCTAGTGATAGTCTTAGAAACAATGATCAATTTATATTTGAGCAGCATAGAACAAAATCCATTCTGCATCTGCCCTCACCATCCTGTTCACATTAATGTCTAGCCAGTGAAACCAATGCTTTGTCACTGTATTCCAAACCTAACACACCCATGGTATAGCACACACACTTCAGCAACTATGTTCGGCAACTAGTAATAATGGAAGAGGTTCTCAGGGTGGGGAGGAGAGGAGGAGGGAATTGTGTAAACCTGTGTAGTGTAGAGGAGCCTCTTCAGGTTTCTCACATATAATTGTTCCTTATCAGAGTTTCTAAGCATAATAAAAGATGAGGACTTTGGGAAGGGTAAAAAATAATCTCAGGACTAAGCCAAAGGCCAAGTTTTTTCAAGTGTCTTAATAATCTTTTAAAAACTTTTTGGACATTCAAAAATTCTAGCACCCTGGTGTCTGTTTCATATGCCTACTGAGTTTAAAAAGATAATCATCCTTGGGCTATTAATTTAACAGAATTCTAGATTCAAGTTTCATTTCCAGGAGCAATCTCAGGGGCCATGTAACTGCAGGATCATAGGCATGTTGCCTGTTAAGAGACCTGCAGTGTTCAAGTGAAAAGGACTGACCCTGGGACCAGATCTCCTCTTCAAAGTCAGCGTCTACCTGTACATTACTGCATTGGATCCTTGAGCAAGACACTTAACCACTCTGTGCCTCAGTTTACTCACTATAAAACAAAGATAGTAATAATTAGCTGCTACCTCATGGGGTTCTGTAAGGATTAAATGAGATAAAAGATACAAAAAAGTGTAGAATGACTTTAGGCACATAATAACTGTTCAGAAATATGTTTTAACTGTTATGTTTTCCTGTGGTAAGGGAATATCAAGTATTAAATTAACAGTTAATTGAAAATTAATAATTAAATTGAATAAAGGCACCATATACATTTACAAGCAACTCTTAATTTCCTTATATAAGGTATACTTATGAATAGAGGAGAAACCAGAATGAAACTATTAACTGTACAATTATGCTTAGTGGAGAAATAGTAACTCCAGCTAATAATAATACTTTACATTTCTTTAGGGCTTTATAGACCACAAATTTCTAAATGTGATGCTTGTTAATTTCCAAAGTGCTTCACAATTGTTGTGTCATCTATCTCTGGCAAGAATCAAACAATTCTGGTGGTTATTTTCATTCAAAAAATAAGGTCTAAAGCAATTAAGTCATGCAGTCTTCATCAAACTCTAGTGCTGGTTAGCATAAGTTCTAATAAAACAAAGAAAAACAGGAAAAAACACATAGTATGTTTCTCTGTTTTTCCTCTCACACCCCCTTCCTTCCTTTTTTCCCTCTTGCCTTCCCTTCCCTCCACCGCCCTCCCTTCCTCTCTCCCTTCCTTTCATCCTTCCATCCTTCTTTCTTTCCTTCCAAACATGGACTAGACCTGAGCACACATATGTCATGCACTGGGCAAGGCCTTGGAGATGGAGTGGTGAAATGCAGATACCATCCCTGGCCTCTTTGCAGGTCACATTTTGACGGGAGAGTCATACTCATGCCAACAAAGAAACAAATCTGTCCACCTAATGATGACGGACTGTGATACTATGAAGAAGCAAATGGGGCAGTGTGACAAAAAGCTAATGCGTGGGGAGTGAAGGTGCCTTTGGGCAGGATAGTCATGATGCAATTTTCTGAGAGCTGAAGCATGGGGAGAGCCTGTCGATGGAGAGAACAGGAGGAATACATAGACCTTTCCCAGTCAGACTGACATATGTGGTCTCAGTTTCCTACTGTCTCACAGGCTGAAGAAATTGAATTGAGCCCAAATAACAAATTATCCAGGGAGCTGAGAGGTTTTCAGGATTGTGCTCATCAGTCTGACCCTGAATGTTTGCTAAGACTTTGCTTCATGATTCTAGAAGAGCTGCCACAACATGTTCTATCCTGGTGGCACAAAAGCTATGACCAGTGGGCCCACCCTGTATCAGTTCACCCTTTCCCAAGTGCAGCTTCAAAGGCTTGTTCTTCTAAGTATTATATTCCATGAGCATTTAAAATTTTTCTGTGTTCCTTCCAAGAGGGATTATTTTCTATTTGTTTGTGTTGTTTTGTTCTTGTTGTCCTTTGTTGGGCCACCAATAAAATTCTAATTCTACACTGAAACCTAGAATCTCCTTCTGATATGGAAGATAAAGTCTTTTGAATAATCATACTGATCTAGACAGAATACAAAATAATCATATCCCCCAAAGGATGCACTGTAAACGAGCAGCACATGGCCGCTGTCAGAGGAAATCTCATCGATTTTATTCTCCTCCCAAGACTGCAGTAAGCAGAGCCCTTCCGATAATCTCACAGAAACAAGGACCCGAGGACTACATGTTCTCACTCATAAGTGGACCCTGAACATCTATCATAAAACTACAAAAAAAAAGATTGGAAGTAGTGGGACACTGCCAGGGGAAGAGCGGGGGGCACAACATCAATAAAGATGCAAGATCTCAATCCAGGCTAAGTGAGGTCCAATGGGAGGCCAAAACGTCACTTGTACGTGGACCACTTATGTACCCGTTCCTGGCTTGTACTCCACATCTTTAAAGTAAAAAAAAAATGTTTAAATACCTTTTTAAAATAGCTATATCTGCCAATACATTCCCAGGCTTATAAATCCAGTGGCTATGACATTTCATTATTAAGTGACTTATTTATTTTGCAACCGAACCAAGCTCTTTAGCATCAGGCATGGAATGCAGGAAGATGCTTCTATATTGCATTCAAGATTTCCTGAAGCATCCTCGGCATTTCCCATGAGGCATCATCATGTATGTAGCTTTGAATGCAGAGTGATGTAATAAAGCAGGATAAAATATGGCTGCAGAATACAGTGATGGCACCACGGCATCCCTCCTTAGCTTTTTTCATATTGAAAATTCAGCAGGACTATTAGAGCGTAATGGCACAGAACATCTTGTTAGGAAAAAAAAAAAACCCCACAAGCCTGTATGATATTCTTGTTTATGGTTGATATTTATTGCTTTTGTATTCTTATTGTGTAGTTCGAAGTCAATTGAAATGCAAGTGCTAATGAAACTCCACCATAACACATTTATTCTTTCCTACCCCAAATGAGTCTACACGATGTAAATGACTTACATATATCAACTGCACAGGTTTTATTGTTTTGGGGCTAATTTATTCGCTGTAATATTCTTAATGAAAGTAATGACTCTTGCACTAGTTTGTATGTTCACATACTACAGTTTTATTAAATCAAGCTGGGAAAGTTCACAATGAAGGCCCTAAAATAAAGTTCCACGTTTTATCAAAGATATGAATGTAATCCACTTAGATATCAGCACTACATATTTTGCTGTTCTTCATTTCAGCTCATCAAAATTTTAAGGTTAGGGCAGTCTAACATCTAACATAATAGTCATATATTCCTACTGCATAATTTTTAATAGGTTAGTCACCAGAATTATCCACTATTCTTTACTAACTGAAGATTGTTGTATATTTTATTGATTATCATGACCTAAAAATATCACTTCATACTTTTACCCTCAGTGTTTACATTCCTGTGAACATGGGTACTTTAGACAAAAGCAAACATTTTTCATAGAATTATGGAAATTCCAGACTGAATGAAAACAGAAGATTTCAATGTGTGGTTAATTCCAAACTATATTCTAGAAAAGTAAAACACCCAATAAATGGGATTACTCTGTTATAGCTTAAGAAAATAACCTAAAATATTTTGGTTTATGTTCATTAATTTTCATATACCAGATGCCTGCTACTGGTATGACACCTAAGAGGTTCTCCCAAAAGTTGGATGAATGAATGAACAGTCTAATAATATGAGGGTTTAAAATTAAGTTCATGAACTCATCCTGGAAAAAGTGCTACATATCTCATTGCTGAATATCATTATGGTCACTTTTGAAGTACCTCCCTTGAAAAGTTGTGCACTGACGCCAGTGCTTAGTCAAAGTAATTTTGGAACTCTTTTCTGGAGTGGCCATCAGCACCATCATCTTATTAGTCTTGATACCCTGAATTTCATCAAAATGTCTTCCTTTCTCTATTTCCTTTATCTTCAAGAAATGAGAAAAGTCATTGGGGGCCAAATCAGGTGAGTAGGAAGGTGTTTTAAAACAGGTATTTGTTTACTGGTTAAAAAACTCCCTCACAGACACTGCTGTGTGAACTGGTACATTGTCCTAATGCAAGAGATGCTTCAGGACAATTTTTGTTCACATCTTTCTCATGCCAAGATTTTCAGTTAAGATTTTCTTGTTTCTTTATCAATGTTTATTTAGTCTGTTATGCTTCTCACAGTCAGTCAATTATTTGGACGCACAATCCAATGAATTTTTGCAATATTTTCATCAGTTCTGCTCATTACTGACTGTCCTGACTTCTCTTCACCAGTGACATTTTCTCTCCCTTCAGAGAAATGTACACTGCTGTTTTCTTCATAGCATTATCCCCATAAACTTGGACCCATATGTCCCTGATTACACTTCCACTCTTGCCAAGTTTACCAACAAATTTAATGTTTGTTTATTGTTCTAATTCAAACTCTGAAATTCTTGTGACAACACACAACATGCAGCACCAATCATGAACACCACTCAGTAACACACTGCCACACATTGACCTGAACACAGCGGTGAGACACTGACACACCAAGGTTATGAAACTTTAGCTAGTTGTTTGTATAGTACTGCCAACGTAAATGCATGGTAGTGAGTTTGTAAACTTAATTGTCACATCTTGTACTTGACCTCTTCTGACTGTCAATCTCATCCTGTCTAAAAACTGGTCTTGTTCTTCCCACTTTTTCTCTAGTCACTTTTTTTGAGGGGGGGCGGGGCAATGTATTACCTTATTTATTTATTTAATTAGAAGCTATTATTTCTCTTGTGGGGAACTAGTGTTAGAATTTTGGAATAACATATGCCCTTTTCCCAAAAAACAACGATGAAGTGGTCTGTGTGCTAGCAATATAGATTTTTTTTAAAGTAAAAAAAAGTTGCATTTTTATAAAACTTAATAAAAAATAGTATTTCAAACTGTATAGTTACCAGAAGTACACAGTTATCAAAAACACACACACTTCCCTTGGCATCCCCGGCACCTTCAACTCTGTGTGCCTGGTCTGTTTTGGCATCTCCGTTTCCTGCAGGGTTATTCCCCTCCTTACCAGCATTGGTTATTCCCTTTTTTCTTTTTCTTTTTTGAGTTGGATTCTTACTCTGTCGCTCAGACTGGAGTGCAGTGGCTGCTCCCGGCCACTGCAGCCTCGACCTGCTGGGCTCCGGCGATCCTTCTGTCTCAGCCTTCCAAGTAACTGGAACTACAGGCGCGCGCTACCACGCCCGGCTGATTCCCTTTTTCCCTTTGGGTAACTTCTCTTCCTTTTCAGGTGGGTTCTTCCCAGGCTTGGGCTCTGGCTGTGGAGGAGCAGGTTTAGCAGACCACCTTGAGTATTTGCTTTGGGGCTTGTCTTTCACTTTGGCTTTACCTCCTTTAGCATTCCCTTCAGCCTTTCTCTTGGGCATGGTGGTGTGGACTTCAGACAAATTCTGCCATTTTCATTTCATTTCCTGAAAGTCAGTGTTGACTTGTGAAAAGTTGTCAAACAACATGCTAAATGTGCCATGTCAACCCCCACTCTAAACTTTCCCTGTTCAGAACATCAGATAAAGACTTCATTGAGTTTGATAGTTGCTTTCTGATTTGGGTAGTCTAAGAAGGGAGTTTGAAAATTGTTGTATACTGTTAATGATTTTCTGCTCATGTCCTGCCTGAAATACCATGATGGGTTATGAAAAGTATCTTTAATAAAACTGGATAGTTTTTTAAAAATTGGAATAATCTTAAAATCAATGTCCCCAGAGGACTCAGTTCTGTCAATTGTACCTTCCAAAACCATTTCCAAATATGTTTTCTTTTCTCCAATACCACTGCATGCTGCAACCCTATCCTTTTATATTTTCTACTGTTAATTATCATCAAATGGGCTTTGCTGATACCTCCCACCTCCAGTTGATTTCTATGTGACAGGTTATTTACCTCTCTAATCTCTAACTCTGATGATGTAACTCACTGCTCCACAATTATAAAGACTCTAATGTTTTAATCCAAATTCCCTAGCACAGTCCATAAGTATAAGATCAAATATTAACCTATCCTTTTAGATACTTCACTTCTCTTCTTCTTATTTATCTTATGCTACAACCAGTCTTGAAATCTCAGCACTCCCAGGACCCATTGCCTTTGACCATCATTCTCTTAATTTAGATTACATTCTTTTTTTTTTTTTTTGAGTTGGAGTCTCACTCTGTCTCTCAGGCTGGAGTGCAGTAACGTGCTCAAGGCCAGTGCAGCCTCAGCCTGCTAGGTTCAGACAATTCTTCCACCTCAGCCTTCCAAATAGCTGGGACTACAGGCACATGCCACCATACCTGGCTAATTTTTTGATTTATTGTAGAGACGAGGTCTCACCATGATGCCCAGGTTGGTCTAGATCCCGTGGGCTCAGGTAATCCTCTTGCCTCTGTCTCCCAAAGTGCTGAGATCACAGGCATAAGCCACCACACCCGGCTTAGATTACATTCTTGACCTGTGAGATCCATCTCTACCACTGAGTCTCCAGTTAGCCTTCTCTGATTAAAACAAAACAAAGCAAACCCCAAACACAACAAAACAAATACTTTCAAAAAACCATGAAAAGTATTTGCTTGTTTCTCACCATCATCCTCTCCCCCAGTTATCTTTCTGAATCTCTCTTAAATCCATTGGAGCATTTGCAACTAACTGCAAATTATGTGCATGTTTTAAAACATTTGCCTTTCATATTAAAGTCCCTTGAAAGTCAATTTTTTGTTAGTTTCTTCTTCATATTCCTTTATGATGCTTAGTACAAAGCCCTGCACATGTTCGGTGTTCAACAAACATTTGTTGAATTAAATTGAATCAGCCATAACATACTTTACCCATTTAAAAACTTCAATTCTCAAACTAATATCTGCCGAATAACCCTTAGCTCCTTTAATCTTAATTCAAAGTCTTATTTTCTCACTTACAAGTTATTTTAATTGCTCGTCTTTGAAGCAGAAGAATAAAGGAAGTGGGAAGATGAGGAGAGAAATGCTAGATGGAAGTTTTATGAAGGCATCCAGAAAAGTTAAATCATGCATGTGATCTGAAGAAAACAGTCTGAGAGCTGCTGGTCTCAGAGGGCTTGTGCATGCTTCTTGAAGTTGCAAGTGGTTTTATCCATTATATGAAAAGCGTTTATCACATGGTCAGCCTTTCCATTTTAAAGAAAATATGTTTTCTGAGTTTACAAAGGCTCTTTCTTCCTGGTACTGATTTTCCATCCATGTGGCAGCAATTTTAAGTTCATCTCTGAATGGTGACAGCTAATGTTGCATCAGTGTGAACTGGTGAGTGATAGCTTCCAAAGAAACAGCCAAGAAACCCTTCAAGGTATCAAAAAGCTTTTGGTGAATAATCTGTTTTTGATTTAGAACCTGTAAGAAAAGGGCTTTTTAAAGATGTCATGAGTTTCACTGTCCTTTCTCTTCTGTATCTTCCCATTCAGCCTCGGATATTTATAGCACAGCAATGGTTACATTCTTTGTGCTCAGGGCAGAAGATTTTCATTTTCACTTCTTTATAAAATTAATCATTCATAGGGTAGAGAAAACTTTTTAAAGTCAGACTTCACATTTTGATCTTCAACTTAGTTTGACACAAACACCTTTTTTTGGTGTGTTTTTATTTTGTAGATGACAGCACTAAGAATTGATGGAAACTTTTTTGCAGACTCTCAAGAGAATCTGGGTTGACTGCCAGTTACAGAAATGGAGGTGGGAGGTGATCTTTAAGTGTGAAGATATACCTCTAATTTTAGTGTGGTGAGTGTTTAATTAACCACATGATCATAACAGTTTTCCTTATACTCAATGGGATCTTCTGAGTAACATAAGTTTATTTTTGTCTGATACTCTGTGAAGTAAAAGGCAGAATTTTTCTAATAAGAATTATTATTTATTTAATGTTTATATATGTAGGACCTGTCGTAAGGAGCTTACAGACCTTTCTGAAAACTGTGTGCTTTTATTCTGAATTTACAGATGAAGATATTTAGGTTAAGTAAGTTACCTGAAGTTACACGGGCAGAACTTGGACTTTTATGTACCCAAGGTCCTTACTAACTTTGAAACCAATGCCTTTAACCACGCCACTCTGCTGACTTTAACAATAAACTTTCAAGTATTTAAACTACAATGATATAAACAACTTTGTCCACTAATCCTTTTACTTTTGTCTATGGAAAAATTGGCTGACATTTGTTTTTGGTGAATGACAATACTGTTCTCCAAGTAGTAAAACCAAATATTGTCTGCTGTATTCTTACCTAAGGATGCTGTTTTTTGTTTTTGTTTTTTTTTTGAGTTGGAGTCTCACTCGGTCGCCCAGACTGGAGTGCAGTGGCCGCTCCCGGCCACCGCAGCCTCGCCTACTGGGCTCCGGCGATCCTTCCGCCTCAGCCTTCCTAGTCGCCGGAATTACAGGTGCGCGCTACCACGCCCGGCTGATTTTTTGATTTACTGTAGAGATGAGGTCTCGGTGCCCAGGCGGGTCTCGAACCCGCGGGCTCAGGCAATCCACTCACCTCAGCCTCCCAAGGCGCGGGATTACAGGCTGAGCCACCGAGCCCGGCGATGCTGACTGTTAATTGTAGTCACCATATACATCGCGGCCATAGGGTTCACCATCATAAGCCTTTGGTTTTTGTTTTTGTTTTTCCCAGACTCCTCTTCAATTTTAAATATCAGCTTCTAGGTCTGGTTTTTACTCTCCAAACTTTCTTTTTGCTTAGATTTCTATTTTGGGAGCAGAATAGGACTGTTTATTTTTAATGAAGTACTCTTTTTTTTTTTTTTTTTTTGAGTTGGAGTCTCACTCTGTCGCCCAGACTGGGGTGCAGGGGCCGCTCCCGGCCACCGCAGCCTCGACCTGCTGGGCTCCGGCGATCCTTCCGCCTCAGCCTTCCCAGTAGCCGGAATTACAGGCATGCGCTACCACACCCGGCTGATTTTTTGATTTATTATAGAGATGAGGTCTTGCTGCCCAGGCGGGTCTCTAACCCGCGGGCTCAGGCCATCCACTCACCTCAGCCTCCCAAAGGCGCGGGATTACAGGCTGAGTCACCGAGCCTGGCTAATGAAATACTCTTTAATGTGAAAACTGAGAGTTAGATGGAGATTTTTGTGTGACAGTAAGTCTGGCTTTTCAAAGTACTAAAATTTGGCATTATTGTATTTTCTTCTTTTGGTTGATTAGTCTTATTATCGTAATCATACTACCTAGATACTTGGAAGAGTAGTTTTTTTTTTTTTTTTTTTTTTTTTAGCTTCCCATTCTAATTTTAGTTTTTAGAGGAACTCTTTCTTACTGCAACTTTAGAGACATAACTGTAAATCATGTTAAGGGATGTATAAAAACACTTTTCTTTTTTTAGATTCAGGATTTATTTGTGTTATGTACTGTGGGAAATCAGTGACTGTTAAAACATGGCCTTAGCCCACAATCTAGAATAGTAAATAAAAATTTAATCATTATTATGTTAATTAATAAAAGGGTTCCAAAAATGGGTTATGCAATTTCTGAAAAAGGAGAAATTCTGCCCAATAATTGCTGGAAAATTTCTTGGAATAGGTAGCATGCCTTTTGTCATATGTTTTCATTCCCCATGAAAATATATTCATTTTGTGATTAATATAAATTTTGATTTCTAGAAAGGGGCAAGTAGAATTTGGGCAAGTGAGTGGAAGACATCAAAGTGGAAAGTATGTGTTCTACTTGTTTTATATGCAAAATATAAATGTTGCCTTGAAAAATAACACACCTGAGATTTGCTACTGATTTGTCTAATGTCATTCATGATGATCAAAGAAGGAAGAGAGTGAGAATGGCAAGAAGGAACAGAGGGAAGAATAAAATAAATAAATAAAAGATTGTCAGGGAAGAAGGAAGCAGAGCCAAGAACTTTGGCTAAACTTCTTAATCACAGCTAAAAGCTGGTGTAGGTGGAATAGGAATAAACATAGTTTCACATAATTTCTCAGCATTTTATCCTCCACTTTAGTTGTTTACATACAGAATTCAAATTTATATTTGCAGATGTCCCTTAGTTGATAGTTCTTGCCAGTATGCACAGCCAATTCTTCCCTTCAATAATTCTGAGAGAGTCAGGAAAGTCTCATTCCAAGTAGTTCTTGGTCATTTAACTCTTAATGTACTCCATCCCAGAGAACAATCCCATCCCTATTCAAGAAAATATTAGCTTGCTCTCAGGTGGCTAACAATTTTCTAAGAACCAATTTTATATGCTAAAGTACTATTTTGTGCAAATGATGGTTAGCTTGTAAATGACAGGCAGTAACATTACAGTGTTTTCGATGCTATTCAGATTGTGAATGGCTAGAAACATTATAGAGCTAGTCTGCTATTGAAATAGTAAAATAAATATTTTTATTGAAATGCATTAAATGGTTGGGGAGTCATACACTGAAATAAAATAGAAAAGGGATAGATACTCTGAGATAAGTTTGACAGGGGATCTCAGAGCTACTTCCTACATAATCATAATGCAGGGAATGAGGGATTCTGTGGTGGAATTTACAGCAATGGTTTAACCTTGAATGTCTATAATAAAGAAAGTATGGAGGCTGAACATGTTATCACTTTAGGAGGGATACTCGAGACTGCTTGGCCAGCTTGGATATAAGTCAGCTTCTTCAGTTACAAATGTGATCCAACTAAACCCCAGAGAACTGAAACCGTGAGGATCAGTTCACAGTTCTCTGTGCTGACCCAGAGAGCAAACGGGCACATAAGAAACACACCTTACTTCAGCATGTTTGTGTGGGGAATTGAGGTTGTAGTTGTCACTGTTTTCAGTAGCAACTGTGGTGACAAAGGGAAATAAAGGGAAAAAGGTCAAAGCATGAAATGAAGCCCAGATGTGTTTGTAAATGTCCTGTTGATGGAGAAAGTATTTGTCTGTGAAACAAGTCAAATCAGTAACATTCATTTGATTACAAAACAGTGGTCATTAGCTAATGATATATTATTATCATACAAAAATGCATACATTATTAATAGTAATGATGTTATAAAAACAATAAAATTTAGGATTATTGTAGGCCTGCTGAATGTGGACCGGGAATAGTGAAGAAGCAAGTTTGTTGACCTTTTTAATTGTTGTTAATTAGTTGGTAAAAAGAAATCCTGGTATATGCTAATGTATTTATAGCAAAAATTAGGATAATTTCCAATTTTTCTAAAAGTGAAAATGCGATATTAATCTGAAAACACTTATTGAAAGTTTCAAACAAAATGTAAAGTTTTGAACCTATTAATACAATTCTATGAATAATACATTGGTACTATTACTTATGAAGATATAAGTTCATAAAATCCTAATAGTCAAAATTTCTAATTTGTTGAGAAGACTACCAAGTACCAGAAGCTTTTAGACCTCTCCCTAAAAATATTTACTTCCATTTATATTCAATCATAATTCAATGGATAATGAATTATTTTTATTTTAGACAACCTCAAAATTCCGTCTAAAATGTTTAATGGGCTTAACTTCTAGCAAAACCTTAAGTGATCATTTTTAAAAGCACATATACATAAAGCAAAACTCAAAAACCATAATTTTTTTAACTTTAAAATTATTTTATTTGAAATTGTGGGATATAATTCAGGGTTGGGTGCACAAATATTCATCAGGGAGGTACCCTTGTTGGTGATATATGCCCCCCCCAGGCAGATTTCGACTACTGTCACTCTCACCTCCCTGCCCCCCTCCCCCCCAGCAGTTTCCCACTACTGTCAATTCTTTTCTTATGGTATACGGTAGTTGTTCATGGTCCACTTATGAGTGAGAACATAGGATACTCAGTTCTCTGTTTCTGTGAAAGATTACTCAGTATTATAGACTCTAATTCCATCCAGGTTGCTGCGAAGTTCATGATTTTGTTCTTCTTTATGGATGCGTAATATTCCATCGTGTATATGTACCACATTTTTTTATCCAGTCCTCTTTTGATGGGCAGCATGGTTGATTCCATGTTCTTGCTATTGTGAAAAAGGCTGAGATAAACATACATGTGCATGTATCTTTTTTATAGAGTGATTTGAGTTCATCCAGGTATATTTCCAGTAGAGTGATTGCGGGGTCATATGGGAGGTTGATCTTTAGAACTTTTAGGAATTGCCACACTGATTTCCACAGAGGCTGTAGTAGTTTACGCTCCCACCAACAGTGTAGAAATAGTCCCTTTTTGCCACATCCTCTCCAGCATCTGTTATAAAAAACATAATCTTAACAATCAAATGTTATCACATGTATCCACTTGAAGTAACATCATTGAATACTCAATATTCACCACATCTTTAGGGCTAATGGTTTTGCATTTTCAAACAAAAGAAAGAAAGACACTTGAAGCACATAAACTATTCCTTTCAAGATAATATGCTTCTGTTGCTTTTTGCGTTAGTTCTAAACTGTGTTTTCAGCTTCATTACTTACTATTAACCTCCATGCAATGTATGCTCCAGTTACACTTGTTATTAACCATTTCCTCAAAACATAAGCATTTTCAAGTGTCATGCCGTTCCTTCATTCTTGGCATGCTGCTTTGCCCATGAATCTCTTTTTCAACCTTTGTGTTGGGTGTGCACTATTCCACTATAAATTTCACAGTTGCCATAGCAATTAGTTCAGAGATGAACACATGATTTAAGATGGTCTACTCAGAAAGAAACCTGGTTCTTTTGGATAGAAAGTTGAGAGAGAAAGTTAGGCTCTTCCCCATTTCTGATGTGAGTGAAGGATATTAAACTACATTATCAGATAGCCTATCTGCAGCAATAAAGCCATTTCTAATGTCAATTTGAGGTGATTTTGATTTCTTTTGTTATATAAAGTCAACTGATTTTAATTGGTAGAAGGAGATAAGTGTTTTTTTCTTTTTAAAGTTTTGTATGGCTGTCCTATATGAGAACTGACAAGTTCACAAACTTCCCACCATGCACTTACATTGTCAGCACTGTACAAACAACTCGCTAAGGTTTCATAACCTTGGTATATCAGTGTCTCACAGCTGTGTTCATGTCAATTTGTGGCTGTGTCTTGCTGAGTGGTGTTCATTATTGCTGTTGCGTGTTTTTGTGTACCATCGCAAGAATGTCAGAGTTAGAATTAGAGCAATAAACAAACATTGAATTTCTTGTTAAACTTGGCAGGAGTGGAAGTGAAATCAGGGACATGTAAGTCCAAGTTTATGAGGATAATACAATGAAGAAAACGGCACTATACACATGGATTAAATGTTTTTCTGAAGGGAGACAAAGCGTCACTGATGAAGATTGATCAGGGCAGCCAGTAATAAGCAAAACTGACTAAAGCATTGCAAATATTTGTTGAATTGTGTGTCAAAATTGTTGACTGACTCTGAGAAGCATAGTAGATCAAATAAACATCGATAGGGTAACAGGAAAATCTTAACTGAAAATCTTGGCATGAGAAAGGTGTGTGCAAAACCGGTCCCAAAGGAGCTCTTATATCAGGACAATGCCCCAGCTCACACAGCACTGTCTGTGAGGGAATTTTTTTAGCTGGTAAACAAATAACTATATTGGAACACCCTCCCTACTTACCTGATTTGGTCCTCAATGACTTTTTTCTTTACCCAAAGATAAAGGAAATATGGAAAGGAAAACATTTGATCACATTCAGGACATCAAGCATAATACAATATTGGCATTGATGGCCACTTCAGAAAAAGCATTCCAACATTGCTTTGACTAGGCACAGGCATTTGGTGCATAGCTTCACAAGGGAAGTACTTCTAAGGTGACCATAGTTATAATCAGCAATGAGGTGTGTAGCCTTTTTTATAGGATGAGTTTATAAACTTAATTGTCAAACTCATAAATACCTATTGTTTTAAGAACAGAGCACTTGTTAATTCAACAAATATCTGTAGAGTTTAAGAGAGATGTCTGGGCTGCAGTTATAAAACTGGTGACTAGAAACATTCATATGAGTAGTAAAGACTTGAGACAGGAAGACGTCAACAAAAAAGTGAGCGAAGATAGAAGAGTATAACAAGACCTGATTCTTGTGCTACAACATCATAAAAAGATTGAGATATCTAGGAAAGATACTGCTAAGAACACTGAGCAAGAAGGACAGTGTGATAGAAAGCTATCTCAGTGTCCTCTAAGAAAGTAAATCAAAATGACAGATGTGAATAACTATGTCAAATGCAGAAGACTGATAAAGTCAAGTGAAAACAGAAGTCAACATTAGATTGGCAGTCAATTTTTAACTACAGGCACCATGCTGTCCAGCCATTCTCTATGATTTTAATCTTTCATAACACTGTATTGTATGCACACATATAAAGGACAATACTCTGAGGTAATAGATAGACTAGTGATCTTTATTATGGTGGTCATTTCACAATGTATGCATATATAAAATCATCATGTTGTACATTTTAAATATATACAGTTTTTAAAAACCCTACTCTTGTGTATTCATACAACAGAGTTCAATATTATTCAGCCTTTGAAACATGGAAATACTGTCATATGCAACAATGTGGATTAGCCTTAAAAACATTACGCTAAGTGAAATGTCAGTTGCAGAAAGACAAATATGGCATGATTGCACTTATAAGAGGCATCTAAAGTAGTCAAACTTACAGAATCAGAGATTAGAAAGGTGGTTATCAGGGCCAGGGGACAGAATGGTTTCAAAGAAGGGGCTGGAGGTGCCTGTGGGACCTGAAAACTCGCTGCTAGTTGCCACTGGAAAGTGCTCTATCCCCCAATCCACCATCACGGAATTAAGATTTTGGAGCTATTGGGACAATGAATATATTTTGCACATAAGATGAATGTGAATTTTTGGAGTTTAGGATAAGATGCTGTAGTCTGAAAGTTTGTGTTCCCTCAAAAGACATATATTGGAATTCTAACCCCTAAGATGATAGTGTTAGGAGGTGGGGCCTTTGGAGTGGTGATCAGGTCGTGAAACCAGAGTCCTATGAATGAGTTTTTGCCCTTATAAAAGAATCCTAAGGGAGTTCTTTTATTTCTTCTACCATGTTAGGAAACAGCTAGAAGGTGCCATACATGAATCATAAAGCAAGTCCTCACCAGATGCTAAATTACAGCTTCTGGGGCTATTAGGATAAAATGAATGTATTTTGTATGTGAAAAGGACATGAATGGGGCGACAGTGTGGAATGCTAGGTTCTAAAAGCTTTTGTCCCCTCTGAAATTCATACGTTGAAATCTTAACTCCCAGAGGAATCTTATTAGGAGGTGGGGTCTTTTGAAAGATGATTAGGTTATAAGGCAGCATCCCCATGAATGAAAGTTAAACCCTCATAAAATAAGCCCAAGAGAATTTATTCATTCCTTCTACAATGTGAGAGCACACCCAGAAGCTGTCATCTATAAACCAGAAAATTACCTCTCACCAGGCAGTAATTTTCCATAGCTTTGATCTTGGACTTTGTAGTCTCTAGCACTGTGAGAAATATATTTATACGATTTATACTCAGTTTATGGTATTTTGTTATAGTATACTGAATAGATTAAGACACAAGGTCCACCCGTTTAACATAGTTCAAGTATACAGTACAGTATTGTTACCTACAGTCACCATACTACTACAATTTAGATCTTCAGAACTTATTCATTTGGTGTAACTGAAACATTGTACACCATAACCCAAATCTCCTCAAATCCCTCTCCCTTTAGCTGCTGGAAACCAAGTATCTCTCCTTCTATGGGTTTGACTATTTGAGGTTCCACATATGAGATTATATGGTATTTGTCTATCTGTGTCTGGCTATTTCTCAGAGCAGAATTTCCTGTAAGTCTATTCATGCTGTTACAGATGAAGTAATTTCCTTTTATTTTTAAGGCAGAGGAATAGTTCATTGTATGTACATATGTAGCATATTTTATTTATCCATTCATCTGTCAATGGACACATGTCATCTGCAGAGACAATTTTACTACTTCTTTTCTCATTTGGATGCTTTTTATTTCTTTTTCTTGCCTAATGGATATGGCTAAAACTTTCAAACTATTTTGAATAGATGTGACTATAGATTTCATTCTTGCTTTGCTCTGATCTTAGAGGAAAAAACCTTAAAGTTTTTAACCATTGAAGATGATGTTAGCTGTAAGCTTGCTATACATGGCCTATATAACATTCAGTTACATTTTTTCTATACCTAGTTGTTTAAGCATTTTTCCCCCAGAGGGTGTTATGATTTGTGTATGTTGAAACATTATTGAATCCCAGTGATAAATCCTACTTGACTGTTGTCTGTAATCCTTTTAATCTGATATGTAGTTTGTAGATAATTTTTGTATCTATGTTTATCATGAATATTGGCCAGTAATTTTGTTTTGTTTTTATAATCCTTTCTCACTTTGATATCAGGGTAATGAGAATGAATTTGAACAGGTCCCCTCCTCTTTAATTTTTGGAAGAGTTTGAGAAGGTTAACATCAATTCACTTTTATATATTTGGTAGAATTTAAATAGTGTCTCAACAACCCCTTATCATAACTCAGACATTTCTTTCTAATTACAACCCATTAATAAAAAGACAACTAACAATGTTATGTTTAAGGAATCAATCCAGATATGAGTTTCTTCCAAGCAACCTCACTGAAACCATATAATGTGCATTTTTCCTTGAAAGGACATATATATAATCATTTTCTAGAATGTATAAGTATCTGTGCTAATGGTTTTATGTGAAGAAAATAGTTTCTTTGGAGTTCTAAAAACAATACAATAAGAATGGTTTCATTTGCAAAAAACCAAAAAGCCCAGTGAGATACCACTTCACACCTTCTAGGATAGTTGAAGTCAGTAAGTCAAGTAACAACAAGTGTTGTCAAGGATGTGGAGAAATTGTAACCATCTTATACAAATGTAAACTGGTTCACTTCATTGGAAGACAGTTTGACAGTTCCTTAAAAGGCTTAACATACATTACCACATGACCCAGCAATTCCACTCCCAAATATATTCAAAAGAAAGGAAAACATACATCCATACAAAAACTGTACACAAATGTTCATAGAAAGCATTATTCAAAGTAGACAAAAACTTAAAACAACCCAAACACCTGTCAATGGGTGAACAAATAAATTTTAAAAATGACATAGTCATAAAATGGAATGTATTTGGCAATAAAAAGGAGTAAAATACTGATACATGCTTCAACATGGATGAGTCTTGAAAACATTATGCTGAAACATATTGTGGGGTACAGGCACAAAGGACCACATATTGTATGATTCTTTTTGAAATGTTCAAAGTAGGTAAGTCTATAAAAACAAAATAGATTAGTGTTTGCTAGGGATTGGGAGAGATGGGTCTATTTGAAGTGTGGATGATGGGTCTATTGAAGTGTGGATGATGGCTAAGGAGTGAGGAGTTTATATTTAGGGTAATCAATATATTCTAAGTTTGATTGCAGTGATTGTTGTACAACTCTGTGAATACACTAAAAGTCATTGAACTGTACACTTTGGATGGGTGGATTGTATAGTATGTGCATTATACCTCAATAAAGCTGTTAAAACTATATATATTATAAAATTATTAACAGCTTTATTGAGGTATATATATTTGGTAGAACTTATCAGTGAAACTATGTGGTCCTAAACTTTTCTTTGTTGGGAGCTTTTTTTTTAATCAATATTTTTTATTTTAATATTGTGGGGTACAGTTAAGGGTTAGATATACAAATATGCTTTGTTCAGGCACCCCTGTTGATAAGGGGAGTCTCCCTGTCCCCAGACAGATATTGACTACCGTTAATCCCACCTCCCTTCCCCTCCCCCCCATAGTTTCCCCCACTGTCAATCCTTTTCTTATAGTATTACGATAGATGTTCAAGGTCCACTATACGAGTGAGAACATGTGATACGCAGATCTTTGTTTCTGTGAGAGGTCATTCAGTATTATAGACTCTAGTTCCATCCAGGTTGCTGTGAAATTCATGATTTTGTTCTTTTTTATAGCTGTGAAATATTCCATCGTGTATATGTACCACATTTTAAAAATCCAGTCCTCTTTTGATGGACAGCATGGTTGGTTCCAGTTTCTTGCTATTGTGAACAATGCTGCAATAAACATACGTGTGTAGGTATCTTTCTTATAGAGTGATTTGAGTTCTTCAGGGTATATTCCCAGTAGGGGGATTGTAGGGTCATATGGGAGGTTGATATTTAGAGCTTTTAGGAATTACCACACTGTTTTCCACAGAGGTTGTACTAGTTTGACAAGTTTCTGCAAAGCCAAAGAAACCATCAAGAGAGCAGGGAGACAGCCCACAGACTGGGAAAATGTATTTGCCAACTCTAGGTCTGACAAAGGCTTAACATGTTAGATCTACAAGGAACTCAAATGTGCTGAAAAGAAAAAAACAAGCAACCCCTTTATAAAGTGGGCAAAATATATGAACAGACACTTCTCAAAGGAAGACATCTGAGCAGCCACAGACACATGAAGAAATGTTCAACCTCACTAATCATCAAGGAGATGCAAATCAAAACCACACTGAGATACCACCTAACTCCAGTCGGAATGGCAATTATCAATAACTCAAAAAATAACAGTTACTGGAGAGGGTGTGGTGAAAGGGGAACACTTTTACACTGTTGGTATTGGGAGCTTTTTGATCAATGACTCAATCTCTGTATTTATTACTTACCTGTTTAGTTTTTATATTTATTCTTGATTCAATCTTTGTAGATTGTATGTTTCTACAAATATATCCATTTCTTCTAAGTTATTTAGTATCATATGATCCTCTGTATGTCTACAGTGTCACTTGTAATGACTCATCTTTCATTTATAATTTTATGTATTTGAATCTTCTGTCCTTACTAGTTAGTCTAAATATTTTTATCTCTTCAAAAAAATCAACACTTTGCTTTGTTAATTTTTCTATTGTTTTTCTAGTGTGTATTTCATTTATTTCTGAACTTATCTTTATTATCTATTTCTTCTTGCTTAATTTGGACTGAGTTTGTTTTTCTTTTTCAAGTTCCTTGAAGCATAACTTAGATTGTTAATGTGTGAGCTTTCTTTTTTTCTTAATGTAAGTGCAGGTATTTATCACTCTAAGCTTTCTTCCTAGAACTGCTTTAACTACATTCATTATGTTTCAGTATGTTCTGGTCCCATTTTCATTTGTCTCAAGATATTTTTTGTTTTTCTTCTTTAAACCATTAGTTGCTCAGGAGTGTTATTTGATCTCCACATATTTATGAATTTTCTGATTGCCCTCCTGTTACTGATTTTTAGTTTTATAACATCGTTAGCAGAAAAGATACTTGTATGATTTCAAAATTCTTAAATGTGTGAAGACATGTTTTGTGACCTAACTTGTGATCTATCCTGGAGAACATTTCATAAGCAGCTGAGAAGAATGTGTATCCAGCTGCTGTTTGATGGATATACTTTAAATATCTGGCAAATCAATTTGATATAAAGTGTAGTTCAATCTAGTATTTCCTTATTGGTTATCTTATTGTTGATATACAATGTTGAACATGAAATATTGAAGTCTCCTACTGTCATTGCATTGCTATTTCTCCTTTATATCTGTTAATATTTGTTTCATATATTGAGGTGTCATAATCTTGGGTGCCTAGTTGCTTATAAGTTTTAAAAATGAATTGACACTTTTATCATTGTATACTGACTTTCTTTGTCCTTGTTAGAGTTTTTGACAAAAATATTATGTTTAACTGATATAAGTATAGTCAAATCTAAAACTTTTGGTTGCTACTTGCACATTTATTTCTCACTATTAGCTTGTGTGTTTCCTTAAAGCTAGAGTAAGTCTAATTTAGGAAGCATACAGTTTGATATTGTTCTTTTATCTATTTCGTCACTCCATGTCTTTTGATTGGTGAATTTCATTAATTTATATTTATAGTAATTATTGATAGAAAATAATTTGCTGCTGTATTTTTTAATTCATTTTCTCTTTGTCTTATAACTTTATTTTTTCTTTTTCTCTTTCTGCTTTCCTTCTGATTTGATGATTTTTTTTGTAGTGTTATACTTTGATTCCTTTATTTTTGTTTTATTGTGGCTCTACTATAGAATTTTTTTTTCTTTATGGTGTCATAAAATTTACCTAAAACATCTTATGCTTATAACAGTCAATTTTTGAAGTTGATAACAGCTACATTTGATTGGGTTTAAAAAGTACAACTTTTTATTTCCCCCTCACACATTTTATGTAATTGATGACACAATTTATATCTTTTTATAATGTATTTTTATTGACAAATTATTGCAACTATAGGCATTTAAAATTTTTATCTTTTAAATTTTATTCTAGTATTAAAAGTAATGTATGTACCACATTAGAGTAGTGGATAATTCTGAACTTGACTATATATTTACTTTTACCAGTAAGCTTTATACTTTCATATTCATTCATGTCACTATTTTGCATTTTTCATTTCAACTTGGAGAATGTTCTTTATTATTTCTTGTAGCTCAGATTTAGTGATGATAAACTCCTTCAGTTTTTATCAGTGAAGTTCTTTTTATCTCCTTCATTTCTGAAGAAGAACTTTTCTGGGTATGGTATTTGTTGGTTGTTTTTTTCTTCCAGGACTTTGAATGTCATCCTTCTCTCAATTGGGATATCCTTTTTGCTGAAGGATATCCTGATAGTCTTATGATATCCTGATAGTCTTATGATTTTTTCCTTGTAAGTGACCAGTTGCTTTTCTCTTGTGGCTTTCAAAGTTTTTATTTTTAACTTATGACAATTTGATTATAATATGCTTCAGTGTTCTTTTGCTTTTTCAGTCTATTTGGGGCTCTTAGGGAATTATGACTTTGGATGTTCATTTTCCTGTCCTTACTTGGGAAATTTTCTGTCATTATTTATTTAGATAAGCTTTCTGCTCCTTTCTTTTTTTCTGCTCCTTAGTATTTTATAATTTAGATACTACTTATCCTGATGGTGTCCAGTAAATCCAATAAGCTTTCTTCATTCTCTTTCATCCTTTATTGTTGTTGTTTCTTTGATTGGATAATTTAAAATGATCTGTTTCAAGTTTGCAGATTCTTTCTTAAATTTGATTGTCTGCTGTTGAAGCGCTTTCCTTGAAATTTTTAGTTCAGTCACTGCATTCTTTAGGTTCAGGATTTCTGCTTGGTTCCTCTAAACAGTTTTTACCTCTTTGTTGAACTTCTCATTTTGTTCATGCATTGGTTTTCTAGTTTTGTTTAGCTATCTATTTGTGTTCTTTTGTAATGTACTGAGCTTATATAAGATGATTACTTTGAATTATTTTTAGGCAATTCATATCTCTTAATTTTTAGAGGCAGCCACCGGAAGTTTAATTGTTCCTTAGTGATGTTGGTTTTCTTGATTCTTCATTTTCCTTGAAGTCTTGCATTGCTGTCTTTGTATTTGAGGAAGCTGTCATCTCCAGCATTTACTTACTGGTTTCTGGAGAGACAGACATTTACCAGTCACCTGAACTGGGGATTTTGAGATTCTTGCTCTGTCACCCAGACTGGAGTGCAGTGGCTGCTCCTGGCCACCGCAGCCTCGACTGGCTGGGCTCCAGTGATCCTTCCGCCTCAGTCTTCCGAGTAGCCGGAATTACAGGCATGCGCTACCACGCTCGGCTGATTTTTTGATATATTGTAGAGATGAGGTCTCGCTGCTCAGGCAGGTCTTGAACTTGCAGGCTCAGGCAATCCACTCACTTCAGCCTCCCAAAGGCGCAGGATTACAGGCTGAGCCACCGAGCCCGGCTGATTTTGAGATTCTTAAAGATTTTTTTCTGACTGTCATCTGTCTTTAAAAAAAATTTTTTTTTTCCACTCATCTTGTAGAAGTCTTATGATTGTATGCCTTTCCTTGGTCCTGCAAAGTCAGGCAAGGTTCTGAGAGCCTCCTGTTACTTTCATTAGAGCAGTACCTTAAAATGCTCGAGTTTTTTTTTTTAATGTTCAAGATTATGTACCTTGTCCCAATGCTGTACAGTTGAGCCTGCTGCTGATATTCACTTGCTGTCTTTAGAATTTTTGTGCATGCCCTCTGTGGAGGCCCATGCTCACCACCTTAAAGTCTCACAAGTACCCTGTTGGGGGCATTGGTGGAATGCTGAGGCAGTGTGTCAGTCAGTTGGGGATGCTGCAGGTGTGCAGTCCCCTGGGTTTTACATGTGGAAGCCTGGTACTCACTGCACTCTCACTTTACCTCATGAAAAAAAATGTAGGACAACGAAACCCAAGAGTAAGTTTTAAAGAGTTCATGGAGATGGTGGAGACACTGAGTATGTGTCAGATGATGTTGAGCACTATTTCAGATGCCTATTTTCCAGTCTTATATACAAAATATCCACCTATTGCCAAGATGATTCAGAATATCTTTCTATTCTTTGAAGATGAAGATATACAAACCATGATATACAATAAACTTTATTTAGAATCATTGTCCAAAAGGGATATCATATTGAATTTACTGGCTTAATATAAAATATCTCATATTCTTTGGTTATAAGGTAATTTTTCACAGAAGTTCAGATATTTTGTACTTATTGCCTTAATATAGGAGTATGATGCTGGTTGACTTTTAAAATAAATACATTAAATATATATTCAAATACTATCTCTGTATCTACTTCATGTTTTTAATATTTTTCCAGAAATTTTCTGGATAATTACTGAATTAGCCAAAAAGTAAGATTTTTTTAGCTTATTTGTATTTTTTTTAGACATTAGCCCAAGTTCACATATTTCACCCCCCAAATATGTTGTTCTGACCTAGAGATCAATGCATGAAAACTTACTGTCATGAAACTTCATAAATCAAGCCAAAATAATTTGTTGTTAACTCCTTGTTATTTTCCTAAATGAACTGAAAACTTATGTTCACACAAAACCTGTACACAGATGTTTATGGCAGGTTTACTCATAATCATCACAATTTAGAAACAACCAAGATACCTTTCAGTGGGTAAATGGATAAAGAAAATGTGATTCATCCAGATAATCAATATTATTTAGTGTTAGAAATGAAATCCACCATCAAGTCAGCCATGAAAAGACATGAAATAAACTTAAATGCAAATTACTGAGTGAAAGAAGCCAAACGAAAGGTTATATACTGTATAACTATAACTTGACATTCCAGTAAGCACAAACTATTGAGATAGTAAAAAGATCAGAGGTGACCAAAGGTTAGGGGAAGGGGAGGGATGAGCAGACAGAGCGCAGAGAACTTTGGTGGTGGGGGGAGCTACCCTGTAAGATACCACAATGGTAGATTTATATAATTACACTTTTGTAAACACATATAGGAAGGTATAATACCAAGAATGAAACTTAATGTAAATTATAGACTTTGGGTAATAATAATGTGTCGATGTTGGTACATTGATTTTAACAAATGTATTGCTATAGTGTAGGATTGGATAATTAAAGGGAGGTATTGCATTAAAGGGAGGTATGGGAATTCTTGATACTTCCTGCTCAATTATGCCTAAACTACTGTAAACATAGTTTATTAATTAAAATGAATAACAGCAGATATATTTTCAGTGCTTGATCATGTCTGGTTCCATCTTTAATGTGTTGTATTGAATTTAATTTGGAAGATTTATGAAAAACAGTTAGTGCCCTTGAAACACTTTCAAATAGCTAATCTTTAAAACATGCAATTGTATGAAACTGAACATTACTTTCTTAGTTTTCATTTTGCAGGGGACTGTATTTCTCAGCTAATCGGAGGACACAAAACTCTCAGTGTATATTTGTATACCACCAACTCTTGCCCAAAACCTGCTGCTTGTTTGAGAAAGGCTCTACATCTCCATTTTGAGTCAGTGAGTGAGAGACTGCAAAAAAGTTGGAATCAACTGAGGCATGAAAAGGAAGGTTGATTTGTGAGCCATACTCATACACATCACAAGATGTTCTTAGAATAAATAGCTTGATTTCAGTTCCCTTATGGGTGGTATAAAATATAACATTCTATCTTCCTGGTAGATATAAAGGAAGAATGATTATACTTTTTTGGTATTTTTGGAAATAAATGATCAGAGAGGTGAAATAGGAAAACAATTTAGGTATCATTGTGTCTAATACCACCCCAAAGCCTTGCGCAATCAATGTCCATTACTGAAAGAACTTCACTTTGGCTGAATATGAACTTAGCAACATGGGACCAGCCTATGGAGTTGCACACTTTCTGTTGTTCTGTTTGTTTCCTGTTTTCTTTAAAACACAAAAATTAAGATTAAAGAAATCAGTGAAACAAGATTTACTAAGAATCATCTTTTCTCTCTCAACCTGATGCTTCCCAAATCACTGAGAGTGTTTGAGGACTTTGTTGCCTAGTTTAAAATTACTGGACAGGTCATCTTTGCACAATAGCCATAAATTCCAGTTGTGTAGCCTCCCTAGTATTAACAAGGAAAGATCAGGATTTAAGAAAAAATATCTGTCTCCAATGGCCCTAGTGCCTTTCTAATTAAAAGGAAAGAGGGCTTTAAACAGAAGCCAAATAAAGGCATTGAAAGTTGAAAATAAACCATTACAAACATTGTATTTTTCCTTTCTCTTATCATTTTATTTTCAGTTAATAAAGGGCATAATCTATTTGTACTTGCTTTTGCCTTAGGAGTAAGAGAAAGATAATG
Organism: Carlito syrichta; assembly: GCF_000164805.1. Lineage (NCBI taxonomy): Eukaryota > Metazoa > Chordata > Mammalia > Primates > Tarsiidae > Carlito > Carlito syrichta. The sequence goes on from NW_007258768.1 coordinate 89,530, forward strand.
AAAATATTTTACTATCTGTTTTCAAATTATAAGCTGTGTTTCCAAAGAAAGTCAAAACTCATGTATATTATCGCATTATTGTTCTCAGGGGATTGCAGTCACCATAGTGATTGTAATTGCATGGCTTCATTAACTTTATCCATTCTACCTGTTATGGGGGGTTCACATTAAGAAAATTTGCATATGCAGGAAATGAATGTCATTTGCAGGGAGCTAATGTCATTAAACATTTAGGCAGTTCCTATCAGGCAGAGGGGTTTCCATTGGGATATGCTTTTCAGTATGTCCTTTATAGTCACTGTGAGCGCAGAAATCTATTTCCAAAGCCCTAAACATAAAACCTTTAGAGGAAGGTATTAGAAAGCAATAAGTGTTTTTAACAAATTTGATTTATGCTGGAATTTCAAATTACCTCCACCAAGATTATTGGGCACACAACTGAGTATAATATGTTTCTGAAAAATCTAAACACTTTGGATATTTTGAGGGCTCTTGCCGTGTGTGTGTGTGTGTGTGTGTGTGTGTGTGTGTGTGTTTGTGTGTTTGCATGCTTTCTTGTATGACTTGGTAGACTGAAGAGTCAATATTTTCAAATGCATATTGTTATAGATTGGTACTTTTCTACCTTTATTGAACATTTTAATCTATTCATTTTCACTTCATTGAATGACATTTAATAAAATTTCAAGTGAATAAATCATAATAAACAACAGACAAAATTTTAAAGAAAAAAGAAAGAAAATGGACTTTTAAAACAATAATCCAGGCTTACGTCCCCTATAATGAATGCATTTCAGACATTTTGAAGGGCAGGATAGTGAAAAAAGGCTTCATACACTTTTCCATTTGCAGTACATGTAATTGACCTCTTGGTAACACCAGAATCTTGAGAGTCTAAAAGGTGGGAGCAGGTGAGGAGCTGCCCTTATTACCAAAGGAATGGTCACTCATACCCTCATATTCTTGACCTAGCACCTTTCAAGGAACAATTAGATATTCTTTCTTCCTAATTTCCATTTGCCATACTATGATCAATATTGGCTCTTGAGAACAATACCATGAACCTCAGTAAGGCATTTGTTGTATAAACAGGGAAATGGGGTGATACTTGCCATATGGCTGAGGCTATCGTAATTCCTAGGGAACTGTCTTAAAAACCAGATCCAAAACAGCTCATGATTTCTTTTTAGCCATTAAAATTCATAGTAGTTCACAATAATAAAGAAATTACCCATTTTCTGGTACAAAATTACATCCTAGGGAATTACATTACACATGTAAATTATGGTAGACTCTTTTCAATCTGTATCTTTTTAGGTTAATTAATTCTTCAAGAGAGGTGATGTATGTCAGTATTGCATGAAAAAAATGGGCGATTCACATAGATCTCTTCAATTAAAGTTGAAAGCAACAGCGTTAACAATGACAGAGTTCAGAGGGAGTGGAAAAATCATTTTCTTCATCAAATTATCCCTACATCTTCTGAAATTTTCTCTATCTGATTAAGAACTTTATAAAATTTATGTTAAATAATTTAGAAGAATGAGTACAATGAGTGAATGAATTAAAATGTATTTTTCCTTTTCTTTTATCCAAACTATTTTGATCTTTTTTGACTGTAATATATAGGTGAACTTTCCTAGGTTAAAGGTAATCATCTTTTGGATCAAAATTACAACCATATTTGTTGGTACAACATCATGCAAGTCAATTTATTTCTGCTTTTAAATGAAAATGACCCAAAATCGATTGGCCTATTAAATAGGTTGTATACCTGCTATAAATTTTGGACACTGCTATCAGTGCCTGTTTAGATTTGTTGGAAAGCAACCACAACAACACATAGCCTTTTCTAGTTTGTTTGTTTTTGTTTGAAAATATAGCATAAGTTTATAGACTCTTTCCAACTCCATCAACTATTATTTATTTTATTGACAACTCTTTAAATAATTGTAATGTGTGCTTTTTGACTGTGAATTAAAAAAAATTGATCAGTTTATTCAACAAATGTTTTTGAGCATCTACTGTTATAATCCAGTGCTTGACAACTGTGACTATTCCCTGAAACAGTTAGGAAAATTAATAAAAACATACGGTTACCACTTCAACCCTATGGCATCGGGGTTTTTAAGAGTCAGACTAGATTCTTATATTTCTTTAAAACTTCATAAGGTTTTCTATGTTTAATAAGTTATGAAACACTGTTCTAGGTGCTATAGAACACATAGAAAACACACATGTAATCACAAATATTCCATAATCTCTCAGACCTTCAAGAAAGGATGGTTTTCAAAACAAAAAAAAACCCTAATACAATACAATTTTAGGAACTGTAGTCTTCTTGTACATTAGACCTCTGTACTTGTTTGTCCTACATATACACTACTTTATGTCATTTGAACTATATCTCCCATTTCCTCACCATCACCCCTGGATTCTTCTATAAGTGGGATCATGATGCAATATTTTTCCTTGTCTGTCTTATTTCACTTAGCATAATGTACTCTGTTTCATCCATTTTGGGGCAAATGACGAGATCTTGTTTTTATAGTTGAGTAGTATTCCATTGTGTATATGTGTGTGTATGCATCACATTAAGAAGTAAGTAAAACACAGATGATAAACTACACTGAAAGTCACTTCGAAAAGAAAATCAGATGAATGATAAAGTGCAGATCTGGGTGAGATATTTTAATTTAGTACCATAATCACCAGTTTCTGCACAAATGTCTTCCTGATCTCATTGAAACCTTACGTTTACAGATGCAGCATCAGCACTGAAGGAATGGTGACTCTTGTCACCTAAGGGATAGCACTGACAGCCCTGAAAGAGGAGAACACTCTTCATTTTCCCTGTTCCTTGATAATTGGAGGTGGGAGAATGGTGCTCAGGGGAGAGGACTTATCCAAAGTCACACATTTGGGAACTTGACACGTACACGGTGGTACTCAAAACTACAAAACTCCTGTTCAATCTAGGTTTTGTGTCCATCACTTGGTCAAAATTTTAAGGTCATTGTTGATCTTCATGTTACAAGATTTAATGGATACCCTATAGGTACCTCTAGTTTAAAACTGTCAGCCTTGGGCATAGTCAACTACTCCCTTAAAAAATCTTCTCACTTATTTTCTGAGAGACAATGGTTTTCTAGTTTTCGTTCTTCTTCTCAGATCATCCTTTATCAGTCTCCTTTATTGGCTAATTTCTCTCCACTTATTCTCAATATGTCTTACATATTTGATCTACCTTGAACATTCTTCTTTTTTTGCACAAAACCCAGATCAGACTGGAGTGGGTTAGGTATACACAGAAAGTAAATAAAGGTAGACAGCAATGTAATATACCTCTGGGAAATATGACTGCTAAGAATGTGAAAGAATTAAGGAGTAGTCATTAGCGTTGGTTTTACTCTTATGGCCCCCTCAGACAAATAGAAAAAAAAAAACTCTTAGTAGATAAAAGCTTATCTACTAAGCTCTTACTCTTATGGCCCCATTAGACAAATAGAAAAAAAAAGCTCATAGTAGATAAATTGGCATACATTTCCCTATCTGGTCAGATGAAGCTACAAACCAGAATCATATTAAAGAGTAGAATACAGACTAGATTTCAGACTGTGCTATTCAGTCAGGTACCGTTTGTTGAGTAGTATGGTATTGAATTGTGTAAGAGAATACAAATTTGTTTAAGATGGTGCAACATAATAAAGAAAGAAATATTTGGTCTTTGTCCCTAGTTCCTAGGTCCTAAAATCCTTGGTATCTCCAGACCTATGAGACTGTCTCCTGTGTGTTCATTAAGTGACTAGTGCCTAGGAGTTCTTACACAGTTTTAAGATGAGGACTGGTCAATAATATAATAATATTGATATCTGGATGAACCATAATTGTAAAGAAGTAATTTAATAGCCCCCAAATTAAGTAAATGTAGATGAGGGGTCATATAATGGGATGAATGTCATCCCAGGAAGTCCTTTATCATATCTTGTCTTGGAGAAAAGCAGTAAGGGAGAATATATTGGAGGAAGTATATTATGCAAGACGGTTCCCTTTTTCAATGAATTAATAGTGTGATAGACTGAATAAAACCAACAGAAGTCATATACTGAGGGGAGTGGGTCATGCCTCTTGGAGGTTTTGATTGATAACATTGGGCTGATGCATAAGTTCATAGCATTTTTGGCTTGATACAAAGGTTACACGATAGTTGACTGGTCACAGTTCATCACATCTGCCAATTCTTGGATTGAATGACATGGATCATCATGGATTAAAGCATTTAAATGGTCTTCATCAAGCCCGATGGTCTTCCTGAGCATGGAGAACCAGTCAGGTCAAAGTGGCCCTTTTTGAAACTACAACACCATTTTCTTGCCATGCTTTTCCAGATGGCATTCTCCCTATATGGGGCACAAATGTTTCCAGCCACCTTCACTATCTTTACACCTCTGTTAAACTCAAACAGAAGACTATATCAGAAGTCTTTGTTTTTTGCAACATGATACTCCATCTTCTTTAGCTCACAAATAGCACTAACTTTCTTTAAATCTGCCAGATGCAAGGTATATTGACAAGCACAATATTGTCACTCCAAATGACAAATGATAAACAAACTCTCAATATGTCCGAGCCAAAAACAAATGCTTCAAACTTATGCATCAACCTAATAAATCAGATAAGTTTGATACCCAATTGGCAAATGGCATTGGTAAGCTATATTGAAGTGGGCTGGAAGGCACAGAAAATTACCAAGAGCAAACAGACTAGGAAACTGATGTGGGAGCCAACTGCTGAAAAGCTGGGAGGCAGACAGAAATTTGCCATTAATGCAGTTGCCCACGAGACAGAAACATGTCTGTTTTAAGAACAGGAGGAAGGGCCAGCATGGTGGCTCATGCCTGTAATCCTAGCATTTCAGGAGGCTGAGGCAGGAGAATTGCTTGAGACCAAGAATTTGAGACTAGCCGAGGCAACAGAGTGAGACCTCATCTCTACAAAAAAATAAATAAATAAAAATAGCTGGACGTGGTGGCATGCACCTGTAATCCCAGCTACCCTAAAGGCTAAGGCGAAAGTATCACCTGAGCCCAGGAGGTCATAACTGCAGTGAGCCGAGATTGCACCACTGCACTCTAGCCTGGGTGCCTCTGGGTGGCAGAGTGAGACTCTAACTCAAAACAAAATAAAACAAGCAAGAAAAATAATACCACCACCAACAAAACAAAACAACAACAGTAATAACAACAAAAAAAATGGGGAGGAAGAGCAAGACCAATGAGAGTATGATGAGAAGGACATTTCAGAATTCCAGCAAGTTATAGTTTATTAAAGCAGGGACTCAGGTATCAGGAGGAAAGCCAGTCATGTCATGAATGGTCAAGGTGGATTTAATTCTTATTGGTTATTTAAGCTGTGATCTGGCCTAGGACTGTAGTTATTGCATGAGTTAGGGAAATTGAAGAAGCTAATAGGAACACAGTCTAGCATGCCACTGCTGCTGTATTTTCCCTGCTGTAACATTATGCCACTTTATTGGCTGCATTGCTTAATTGAGCCCTTACATGTAGCCTTCATTTTTATCCAACTTAAACATTTTTTTTCTCCTTGAGAAAACAATATTTTCTACAAGTTGGGCACCATTTCGTATGCATTTGTGTGTATTCTCACTTTTTAGCACAGTTAACAGGTACTTGGTGACTTAACATGTTAACTTTTTCATGTCAGGTAGGCAGATTTGACTTTTCTAAATCAAAAGGTTGTTATTTATAAAAGAACTGAGCTCATTGGAATATGCTGAACCCCACCAATGATTTGTTTTATATAACCAGGTATTTAACAGACATTTTATAACTACTTTTGTATCTTTCTTGTAACACTTGGTTGCAGCCATCTTGACTGGCTGAGGAGTTTCATAAAATCTATACCTTTACATTTTATGAAAGGAGAATAAAGCTCCTCTCAATTGACTTGATACATTGAAGAGAACTGCATGGACAATCTCCCTTTATTACATTCAATGGTCCAAGGCACAGAGTAACTTAAAAATGTTCTTTTAGAAATGCTGCTGTTCAGAAAGGTGCACTAATATGGCATTACTAAATGTCTTCTTGCTGTCTTTCTACTGAAAAATTCATCTTTTAGGGAAAAGTAAGTACTTCTATTACATGAACTTCATCAATAATCAAACGTCCATAATGTAATTTGTTCTCCATGTCCTTTCTTACAATACATGGTCCCCCCAGAACTTCAAAATGAGAATGGTGACACCCCAGGAACCTACACCCAGAGCCAGCATCTATTATGATATATTTAGTTCCTATACAATGCCTTCTCCTTATTAACATTAATTATGTGGTAAAGGAAATTGGATGATTCATAAAAGCAGAAAGCATTTGGCTTGACCACATTTTATAGCAGTGCAAATAAGAATTCTTAATGCTGTTTAACAAATGTCTTTTTCACTCTTCATTAAAGCCCCTTGTTGCCATCCAATCTTGATTTTAGAAATTAAAGCTAACAACCAGATTGAGAGAATCAGGAAGGTGACAGCATGGGGCAAAGTCTCAAAGCCACAACTAACAGCATGAAGCAAAGTGAACCTCAAGCTATTGCAGCTCTCAGAGAAGGCTGAAAAGGGGAGGAAAACTCAATTATAGCAACCCTCAGCTATAAGAAAGTACTTGTGAATGTTGACATGAAAGCTTTTTCCCTTAATGTTTTAATTAAATACCTAGAAGCCAACGCTTCTTCTCAGTTAGTGTCAGAACACTGCTTCTTGGTGGATAAATGTTTACAGCCAAAGCTCAGCTGAGGGTTTCTACAAACATGATTCGAAGAACGGAGAAGGCTTTTGCTGGGACACTTGAGATCAAGAAAGCAGTAGTGATTACAAACACTCAGTACAATAGCAGGACGGTTTAATCCACCCAAATGTCAGTTTCTGGTTTGCAAGTTGGCAATCCCACCTTCATCTTCAGACAAAAGGGCACTGGTTAGTCATCTGTTTAATTCTTTAGCTTGTGTGTGTCATTTGGCTGTTGAAGGAAAATCCCCTGATTCGGTCTGCCATTTCTGACAGCCTCCCTCTAGACCCCATTAATAAGCCTTTTAGAGAACAGAATGCAAAGCAGGCAGCAGGCAGTTCACAATCGGAATGGAGATAGAATAGACGGTAGAAATGTCTTCCCTTTGTGAAGATGGTGCCCAGGTGACCTTTGTGGAAGAGATATTTTTAAATTTAAAAACTGTGTCTTTCAAGATATTAAAACAGCATTTGCAGAGTGGTAGATTTGGGAGGTCATTTGGAATTTGGGAGTTTATGATAGGATACAGAAAAACTCAAGTGATATTTACAAAATGTGCAAACAATGGCACAGACAGGAAGCCAGGCTGGCTTTGGGCATGCCTGGGGAATATCCTTCAGAAAACAAATATGCCACTCTTTAATGTTGGTTTGAATCTCATTATAAAATCGCAAGTGAAATGAGACACACTTTGCCTCTGAAACAGTGATTCCAGAAGCAGAGACACTGTGTGCTAATCAAGCAGTCCTGTTAAGATTTGTAGGATTTTAATGTGCTTTGAAAGCACGTCATTTATTAGATTATAGACTCTTTCTATTGACACTTGTTTTCTATTTTTCATACATTAATCATTTCTGGTTGATGTGTGTGTGTGTATGTGTGTGTGTACATTCTGAGCAGCTTTGCTTAGAATATCACATGCAGATTGATGTATCAGGTCTCTAGAGAAGTCTTATTCCAAATAACCTTTCTCTAGGCATTGCCTGGTCCAAGGAAACATTCCAGAATGCATAGTTTCCAGAGAGATAAGTTTGACAAGGAGTGGAGTTCTTTAAAGGGACCAAAACAACTGTAGGTTCTCCTGTGGAAGGTCTCCATCAATAGGCAAGGTCTTTTAGAGACAGGGTTTGGAGCAGAATCCGTGTTGTGCTGATTTCAATGCAATTCCAAGTGTTTTGTTGTAATCAAAGACTGAGAAACAAGACCACAAAAGAAATGGAGAGATCAGTTATTACCAGAGAGATCACTTTTATTTATAGAGTAGCACCAGGGAAGTCACTTATTTTTTATGCATCTAGTCCCTTAATAAAACACTAATAAAGCTTTTATGTACTTTTATACCTTAGTAAACCATTCAGGCATGCCTTTTAAAATATACAAAGGGAAAAAATAGCTATTTTCTACAAGGAATTTGTTTCTAAACTGTCTTTTTATTAGAGTGTACATTAACCTGAATCCACTTAGATAAAACTGTAATAAATACTTTTTAAAAATACAGGAAAAATGTACACACAAAATGGGCACTTAAGCTATATCAAGTCTATGATGCTTAATAAGTACAGAAGATTTGATTATTTTTATGAAAGAGATCATTATACACACCCACATGTGTATGTGTATTCTGACATATAGGTTTATCAAAAACAAAAACAAAAACAAAAACAGGTTGAGACATTGATAGTCCTAGACTCTCCCAAGTTCCACGAACTCTTAGTATCATTCTCTGTTTGGCTGTCCTGTAACCAGTAGAGGTAATTGTTGTGTTTGTTTATCTGTTCATTGTAAAATAGTGTTTACCCTAATGAGACTGGGAAGTCATCTAGTCATGTTCTATTTTCATGACAGATTTTATCAAAACATTTTGTTAGCAACTTCAATGACAATTTTTCTCTTCTATCATTCATTCATATTTCGGGTTTTAGTATTTTGAAAGCCTACCTGTTTTATTAGAAGGGATACTTGGTAGGGGCATTCATTGGTTCAGAAGAGAGTTAGTTGCTTTATCAAGTTTAATGGAACCCAAGGAAAACACCCTGCATTCTTATTATGTGCTATGTTATTCAGGTGAGAAATAGTTTATGATTATTAGTTTTTAAACAATAGGTGATCCCTTGTATTACATTTAACAAAAACATGACTATGCCTTCAGTGATGTCCTTTGTTGAAAAATATATTTCCATTTGTGTTCTGCATTTGAATGTCGAATTCCTCATTAAAAAATTGGGAAACAATATCTGTCTTTGATATCTCATAATATACTCAGGATAGTCCTATGTCTCTTTGGGGCCCTTAAGTAACAGGAAGAAAAAATTGGCCACTGACACACTTACATAGAGCAGCAACTGGATCAGGGAGAGAAACAACAGGTATGCATCAAAAAGTTTTCTAAACCTGTGAGCTTGGAGTGATATATTTTTTATTAAATCACTACCACCAACAAGCCCTTCTCATCTTGATATATTATTGTTTATTAAATCACTACCACCAACAAGCCCTTCTCATCTTGATATATTACTGTTACTCAGTCATGCATTGTTGAATGATGGGGATACAAGAAGAAAAATACATTATTAAGTGATGTTGCCATTGTGTAAACTTCATAGAGTACTTACACAAACCTACATGGTCTAAAACTAAACATCTAGGCTATATGGTATAGTCTGTTGCTACTAGGCTACAAACCTGTACGGCATATTACTCTACTGAATATTGTAGGCAATTGTAATGTAATGGTAAGCAGAAAAGGCACCATCAAAATATGGTATAAAAGACAGATAACAATGCACATGCATAGCACAATTGCCGTGGGTGGAACTTGCAGGACTAGATGTTACTCCGAGTGAGTGGTGAGTGAATATGAAGACCTAGAACATTCCTGGCCACTATTGTAGACTTTAATTAAGAACCTTAGAAAATGCAGGAGACACCCTCATGGAAATTGGAGCTGGCAACCAATTCCTGATCAAAACCAAGTACCCATGCCATAAGAGATAAAATAGACAAGTGGGACCTCATCAAACTGAAAAGCTGCAAAGCCAAAAGGCAAGAAGACAGCCCACAGACTGGGAAAAAATATTTACCAACTGTATATCTGACAAAGGTCTAACATTTAGGATCTATAAGGAACTCAAACATGCTGAAAAGAAAAAAACAGGCACACTATTTTAAAAAGTGGGCAAAAGATTTGAATAGACATTTCTCAAAAGAAGACATATGAGCAGCCAACAGACACATAAAAAATTACTAAGCCTCACTAATCATCAAAGAAATGTAAATTAAAACTATACTGAGATGCCACCTAAATCCAGTCAGGATGGTCATCATTAATAACTCAAAAAGCAACAGATGCTGGAGAGGATGCAGGGTAAAGGGAACACTTCTACACTGTTGGTGGGAGTGTAAACTAGTACAACCTCTGTGGAAAACAGTGTGGTGATTCCTAAAAGATCTAAAAAGATCTAAAACTGGACATCCCATCCGATCCGGCAATCCCCCTTCTGGAAATATACTCCAATGAACTCATTAAAACAACAACAACAACAACAACAACAATAAAAAACCAGAGCACTGCACATTTAAGTTGCACTAAACTTATGAAAAAAATTTTCTTTTTTCAGTAATAAATTAACCTCAGTTTACTGAAACTTTTTTACTTTATAAACATTTTAGTGTTTTTAACTTTTAACTCTTGTCATAGCATTAGTTTAAGGCACAAACACGTTGTACAACTACACAAAAAATATTTTTCATTATGTCCTTATTCTATAGACTTTTGCTACTTTAAAAATTTGTATTTATTTATTTATTTTGCTTTTTGCACTTTTATTTTTAAAATGAAGGCATAGACACACAGTAGCCTAGATCTGCACAGGGTCAGGATCATCAATATCATTGTCTTTCTTCTCCACATCTTGTCCCACTGAAAGCTCTTCAGGGGCAATCACAAACAGTGAGCTGTCATCTCCTGTGATCACAATGCCTCCTTCTGGTCACCTTCTGGAGGATCTGCCTGAGGCTGTTTTACAGCTATTATTTTTTTAGGAGAATTCTAAGATAATGATAAAAAGTATAGAATAGTAAATATGGAAAGCGGCAGCATAAGCAATTACTATGTACTGTGCATAATTGTAAGTGCTATATAAAATATGACTGGCGACGCGGTCAGTTTGTTTACATCGGCATCGTTTCAAAGAGACAAGTAATGTGTTATGGTATGGCATTATGATGACTGTGATGTCACTAGGTGGTAGAAATTTTCCAGCTTCATTATGATCCTATGGAACCGTTATTTTGGTATATGTGGTTCTTCATTGACCAAAATGCCCTTATCTGAGGCATGACTGTGCAGGGAACATTTGGACTCTTTACCCATGGTCTCCAAATTAGGATACACGTAACTATGGAGGTAATGAAACAGTTTCAGGGGGAGGTTACTGGACTCATAGAGTTGCAAATATTATCTTCCAGGTCTTCAGATTCCATTGGTACCCTTTCCAGAACTAACATGACTTGGCAGGGGATTAGTGAGACTTTCCAAACTCTCTCTTCAGAATCCTCCTGTTACTACTTTACAGAAGGAAGTAGAAGCTATATCACCAACTCATTCCAAATTATATTGTGGTCTGATCCTAGGGCATAAAAGTTTCTGGGACACCAAAAAAAATAAGGGAGTAAAATTCAAGAAACCAACTGTCTTTTGTACCTGCCTATCTATCCAGCCCATTATCTATCTGCCGACCTGCCACCTATATATCAATGTATCTACCCATATTTTTACCTCTAACCATTTATTCATTTCTGATATCAAGTGAACCTGAATTTGAGAAAGATATGACAAACTTTGTCATTTGGATTATTAGACATAGATTTTCCATAAATTGAATAAACTAAATCTGAACCTTAATGTATACATACGGTAGAATTATGGATATAGTTACATCATTTGCCATGATTACAGTTAAGACAAGAACTTTAGGTGCCATTATAGACATGTATCAAGATAAACAGTTTTTCAAAACAATTTTTAGGGGTACACAAGTAATGCTAATATTTTGAACATCACTTTTATGGGTGTAATAATCTGATCTGTGTAATAATCTAGGTTAGGTGTCAACAGACTACTCTGCGGGGACCAAATCTGGTCAGTTGTCTATTTTTTGTTGTTGTTTTTAGGGCTAGAAAATAATAATTTTTGTTTTTGTTTTTTTCTTATAAATTAATATATATCTTTTATTTTAAAGTTGTGGGGTACAATTAAGGGTTAGGTATACAAATATTCATTTTGCAGGTACCCTTGTGGATGAGGTGTGCCCTCCTTTTCCCAGACAGATATCGATTGCCATTAATCCCACCTCCTTTCCTCTTCCTGTCCCCCCCTCATAGTTTCCCGCCACTGTCAATCCTTTTCTTATAGTATTACGGTAGTTGTTCAAGGTCCA
>NW_007258768.1:101790-182360 GCF_000164805.1 Carlito syrichta
TTGCTTGCCATTCCTGGCTCTCTTCATTCTTCCTGAGGATTTAAGTTAACATCTAGTGTCATTTTTACACTCCACTATAACTTTCTATCTATCCGCCTCGTTTGTCTAACATTACCTTTCTATATGTTATAGGCTAAACAACACAATTTTATACATATGGTTTTATACAATTGCTTATTAATCTCGTAAGAATTAAAGGAGAGAAAATATGTATTTACACTATGCTTTATAATTACAAAATTGCTTTTCCTGCCACACTGGGTGTGTGTGTGTGTGTGTGTGTGTGTGTGTGTGTGTGTGTGTTTTATATTACCAACTTCATATGCCAGCAGCCCAGAAGAATCGAGGCACATGCAGTTGTTACAGCAGAGAAATAGTTTAATTTTTAAAAATATATATTTTTTATTTTAAAGTTGTGGAATACAGTTAAGTGTTATGTATACAAATATTCATTGTGCAGGAACCCTTGTTGATGAGGTATGCCCCCCTTTCCCCAGACAGATATTGACTATCATTAATCCCACCTCCATTACCCACCCTGCCCCCACCCCCACAGTTTCCCACCACTGTCAAACTTTTTCATATAATATTATGGTAGTTGTTCCAGGTCCACTTATGAGTGAGAACATGTGATGCTCAAATCTTTGTTTCTGTGAGAGATCACTCAGTATTATAAACTCTAATTTCATCCAGGTTGCTGCGAAATTCATGATTTTGTTCTTTTTTATAGCTGCGTCGTATTCCATCATGTATACGTACCACATTTTTTTAATCCAGTCCTTTTTTGATGGACAGCATGGTTGTTTCCATGATCTTGCTATTGTGAACAATGCTGTGATAAACATACATGTTTTGTATTTTTTAATGGTTAAATTTTAAATGACCTCAGAAGTACCTATATAATATCCTCAATATTAAAAATATTTCTATCTTTTGTCTTCTTTGGCCAACTGACAAAATTGAGGATGTAGTTCTAATTCCAGAGGAGGTAACAGAGAAAGAAGGAGAGGTACATTTTTAAAAATTTATTTGTTTATTTATTTTTATTTTTTTTGAGTTGGAGTCTCACTCTGTCGCCCAGACTGGAGTTGCAGTGGCCGCTCCCGACCACTGCAGCCTCGACCTGCTGGGCTCCGGCAATCCTTCCGCCTCAGTCTTCCGAGTAGCTGGAATTACAGGCACGCGCTACCATGCCCAGCTGATTTTTTAATTTATTGTAGAGATGAGGTGTCGCCAAGTTGCCCAGGTGGATCTCGAAACCACAGGCTCAGGCAATTCACTCACCTCAGTCTCCCAAAGCGTGGGATTACAGGCTGAGCCACCGAGCCCAGCTGAGAGGTGCATTTTTAAAAAGTGTAAGACTTTGGAGCAAGTCTAAGAACATTTTGGCAAAGACAACAAGGAGTTCTCAAGCTAAATGAGTTCTCAATGAGTCTACTGGTTCAAGAATGCGTTGCCCATAGTATCCTGCTTCAATCAGTCATTGTGGCTGGAAAAGCCAGCAGGAAATGCAGTCTCATTATGAACTGAGTGACAGATTTCAGAACACAGTGCCTGGAGTTAGTCACTTACACTTCCTGCTGTTTCTGATCTAAGAGACATAGTCTCATGGCAGCCATAATTTATAACAACAGAATTAATGCTAAGTCTTCTTTTTTCTAAAATAGTAATATAGGAATGTGAATACTAATCTACTCATCTCCCATCATTTTGGTCTGCTTTTGTGCCTTGATTTAGATGTCCTTTTCAACCATGAAGAAATAAGGAATTTCACTATATTTGATTCTAATGATGTCTTTTCTTGTACAGAGTATTTCAAACCATAACCATGATAAACTCATTTTTTTAGATTTTTATTTTCTTTTGTGCTTTAATAATGTTTCATAATTATTTCCCCATAAATATCCCATACAGATTGCTAGATTTATTTCTGGAGACCTTATAGAACTTGTTGCTAGTGTGAATCATATCTACTTAAAAGTTATATTTTCTAATTGTTATTGCTAGTGCATAGAAGTTCTATAAATTTGTGCATGTTAATTCCTAAACAAAGTTTGCTAAATTATCTTATTATTTCTAAAATTTTATATTTTTATCTATAGGTGCTCATGGGTGTTTTGTGAGATAATCATATAATCCTCAAATAGTGGCAGTTTTGTCCAATGTTTTCAAATTCTTACACATCTTACTATTTTAATCTGTACATTATGCTGGTTAGGATCTTGAAGACAGACTTTTATTTTATGCTTTCTTTTTCTTTTCTTTTTTTTTTAACTTTACATAAAATGGTTCTGATGTGTTTTTATTAGGTCCAGTGTTTATTTATTTATGGGTATTCCTTTTCAGGTTATTTCTCATACTATTCCTAGTTAATTATCACACTAATGCATTGGTCCTATTGGGCCCTGGTTTATAGCAAGAGGGACTCAGGAAAATCTGTTAGATTCCCTACCTTGGGAGGCTTTAAGCTTTGTCTCCAGTCTTCCTTACTCCAAAAAAACTATGAATATTGGAAAATGACCCTTTGGTTCTGCAATAACTTGACTTCAGTCTTCAGCTTAACATTTCTTTGAGGTTCTCATTTCTTTTATTTTTCTTAATTTCTTACTGGGATTTCTATGCTTAAATGAGTAAAATAAATACTTTATTATTTTTGTTCTCATCATTAATATAGTTCTAGTAACCAGTCCACTATACTAGAAAAACATTATTTTTGAATAATTTTCACCAAATTCTAGAGAGCTGCCATCAGAGTAGTAGTTGCGTCAGTCTATTGAGTGTATTTTTTTTTTTTTAAAAAATTATGGGTAGAAACAAGATTAGATTGATAACTCCATTAAATAACCTGTATATGTATAATATAAGTGTTGATTTATAATATCTGATTATTTAAATGACCTAATGAGATTTATCTAAAGGAAGTTTGAAGGCATATTAGATATTGTCTAAAAGAAGGATTTTTTTTAAAGTTTGTATTATCAATCTTCTGAGTAGTCATTTTATAGGACCACAGAAGACAAAGGTTTAAGGTAAAGTTAATTATGCTAGGTTTAACACAAAAGAACCGACCTTTTGTAAATTTACTCTAGAATTTGGGCAAATTCCTACACTTACCCCTAGGCACTAGTCAGCATGTTGATTTATGCTGCCTCTTCAGTGATGTATACTCTTGAGTGAGGGACAAGATGTCTTAATCTGATTGACTCCCAGACAAACATGCCATGGTTTTGAGGAAGATGTAGAGACCATCTTACCTGGAAGCACATGTATTTTTCCACATTCCTATTTTAATAAGATTTTAGCCTTTGTGTTCTTTTAAAATGTAAGTATGACCAAAGGATACCATGTGTTTATTCCTTTTACCTTCCTTCTAAACTTGCTTATACAATTTCTGAAAGCAGAAGAAATGTAGACAAAAGACCAGGATGAAAGAAGAAGAATGCAGTAAAGAGATGGCACACAAGAAGAGATTCTGATGTGTAAATACTTGCTTTTTTACTGCCTTAGAATAACCCAAGCCAGGGTGATATCGGGTAAAGGCAAGTACAGAGCTGGGACATTCATCTCTGCAGGGTGGTAACAAGTCATGGTTCCTTCTTTCACCAGCCAGGTTGTTGAGATCACGCATTGAGTGGGTGGGGGAGGGGTGTCTGGATTTTTACCCCTTCATGGACGGAGTGAGGAAGTCATCTTTTCTAGGATGATGTCAGAGAAAGCCTAGTAGAGAGTCATACATTTCATCATTATTCAATAGTAATGAGGCCATCTTCCATTCCATGTTGCTACATGACAATCAGTAATGTGGTCATCTCATCACTAGCAGTCAGAGATATCAGTAGAGTGCGAAACCAGCACACTCACCTCCCCCCAGCACAAAAGAGGAGCTACCCTCTTTCTCAAATGTGAATAGAGGCAAATTAGGGAAGCTGGACTTTTATTTTCATCTGGCAAAAATAAAGTAGTGCCCCATTTCCCTGCCAGAGTTATTTCATAGCAAAACAACAATAATACGTTTTAAATAAGATCCAGAGTCATACAACACAATACTCAAAAGTTCAGTGTTAATAAAAAATAATTCATTATGCCTAGAACCAGGAAGATTTCCATCTGTTTGGTAAAGGACAATTGATTGATGCCAACAATAAGATGAAGTAATCATAAGATACTCTGGCAAAGATTTTAAAGTAGTGGCTATAAATATGTTTCAACAAACAGTTACAAACATGCTAGAAACAAATGAAAAATAAAATATCATAGTAAAATATAAAAAGTGTTAGCAAAAAATGAAAAATATAAAGAAATATCAAATAGAAATTTTAGAAGTAGATAATATATAGTAAACAACAGAGAGAAAATAATAATAAATATTGAAGACAGAACAAAAGAAATTACTCAATGTAAAACAAAACAAAACAAAACAAAAAAACCCCAGAGAAAATAGATTTAAAAAGATAGCCCCTCAAGAACCTGTGGAATTATAACAGAGGATCTAAAATTTGTACCTTTGGGATTCTAGAAAAAGGGGAAAAACAGAGTGGATTAAAATTGTACTTGAAGAAATGATAGCTGAAAGTTCTCCAAATCTGGCAAAAGAAGTTAAGTAAATGTAAATATCATAAAATATAAACCCTGCAAAATCATACCACGATACATTATAGTCAAACTTATGCAAACTAAAGACATTTAAAAAAATAAGTATGACAAAAATGAAGTCAATTTACCTACAGAGAAAAAATAATTCCAAACGGCAGAAAATTTTTCATAAAAAAGAGACAGGAAAATACACACCATTCTTCATTGTTGAAAAAAACAGAATATTTATTACAAATGATTTTACATACATGAATTTGACAACTTATTTGAAATGGAGCAATTCCTCAACAACAACAACAACAACAACAACAACAACAACAACAACAAAAATCCTCAATGTTCTACGACTTACCCAAAAGTCAGTAATTTAAAAGCTTAACTATTGAATTTATAGTTTAAAACTCCCAAGATAAATTTTTATGCTGAGTATTTAATTAAAAATAAAACATTCTATCAAATAATTATTAGCAATTCTACACACTCTATTTCAGAAACTAGAACAGTACTTCTTCCCAATTCATTTTATGATGGTGGTATGGCTGTGATAATAAAACTAGACTACATAGCACAACACAAAAAACACAGACATATATTCTCCATGAGCATAAATGTAAACATTCTTTAAAAATATTAGCAAGTACAATTCAAAGATAAATAAAAATAATTACAAACCAAGAGTGAGTGAGGTTATTTTAGGAATGCAAGTCTCAAAACTTTTATTTTTTATTATAAACATGTGGAGTACAATTAAGGGTTAGGAATACAAACATTGATTATGCAGATACCCTCGTTAATTAAGTATGCTTCTCCCACCCCAAGCAGTTTACCTCAACTGCCAATCCCACCCCCCTCCCCTGACTGTTTCCCATTACTGCCAATCCCTTTCTTATAGTATTATAATTGTTCAAGGTCTGCTTAAGAGTGAGAACATATGGTACTCTGTTCTTTGTTTCTGTGATAGATCACTGAGTATGATCGACTCTAAATCCATCCAAGTTGCTGTGAAGTCCATATGTTTGTCCTTCTTTACGGCTGTATAATATTGCACTGTGTATATGTACCACATTTTTTTTATCCAGTCCAACTTCACTGGGCAACATGGTTGGTTCCATGTTTTTACTACTGTGAGTAGAGCTGCAACAAACATACGTGTGCAGGTATCTTTTTTGTAGAATGATTTGAGTTCCTCTGGGTATATTGCCAATAGGAGAATTGCTGAGTCATATGGAAGCTCAATTTCTAGTTCTTTCAGAAATCACCACACTGTCTTCCAAAGAGGTTGCACTAGTTTGCATTCCCACCAGCAATGTAGAAGTGTTCCTTTTTCTTTGCACCCTCACCTGCATTTGTTGTTTGTTTTATTACTGATGGCCATTCTTATTGGGGTTACGTGGTATCTCAATGTGGTTTTGATTTGTACTTCTCTGATGATGACTGAGGCTGAGTACATTTTCATGTGTCTTTTGGTTGCCCATATATCTTCTTTTGAGCAGTGTCTATTCATGTCTTTTGCCCACTTTTTAATGGGGCTGTTTGTTTTATTCCTTTCAGCGTGTATGAGTTCCTTGTAGATCCTAGATGTTAGGCCTTTGTTAGATATATGGCTGACAAATAATTTTTCCATTCTGTGGGTTGTCTCCCTGCTCTCTTGCTGGTTTCTTTTGCTTTGCAGAAGCTTGTTAGTTTGATGAGGTCCCACTTGTCTATCTTATTTCTTAAGGTATTGGCATTTAGGATTCTGAATAGGAATTGGTTGGAAGTTCCAATTTCCATAGGGTGTCTACTGCATTTTCTAAGATTCTTATAGTTTGAGGTTTTACGTTTAGGTCTTTGATCCATTTAGAGTTAATTATTGTGTATGGTGATAGGTAGGGGTCCTGTTTCAATCTTCTCCATGTGATCTGCCAGTTTCCCCAGCACCACTTACTGAACAGGTTCTCCTCTCCCCAGTTTTTGTTGGAAGCTTTGTCAAAGATGAGTAGGTTGAGAAATTGAGACTTTGCTTCTGGAATCTCTATCCTATTCCATTGGTCTATGTGACGCCTCTTGTACCAATACCAGGCTGTTTTGACTACTGAAGCCTTATAGTAAAGTTTGAAGTGAGGAAATGTGAAACCTCCTTCTTTGTTTCTTTTGCTAAGGATTGTTTTGGCTATTAGTGGTCATTTATGCTTCCGCATAAATTTATGTATTGTCATCTCCCGGTCTGAGAGGAATGGTATTGGTAACTTAATGGGTGTTGCATTGAATCTGTAGATTGTCTTTGGTGGGATGGACATTTTAAAAATGTTGATTCTTTCTATCCATGAACATGGAATATTCTTCCATTTGTTTGTCTTCTTGGATTTCTTTGAGCAGTATTTTGTAGTTCTCATTGTAAAAGTCTTTCACTTCTCTGGTTAGGAAGATGCTGAGGTGTTTCATTTTTTTGTGTGTGGCTATTGTGAATGGGATTGTGCTTTTAATTTGGGTCTCTGCCTGCTTGTTGTTGGTGTATAGGAATGTAATGGTCTTTTGCACATTTATTTTGTATGCTGAGACACAAATGTGGAAATGTGAAACCTCCTTCTTTGTTTCTTTTGCTAAGGATTGTTTTGGCTATTAGTGGTCGTTTATGCTTCCACATGAAATTATGTATTGTCATCTCCCGGTCTGAGAGGAATGGTATTTTGTATCCTGAGACACAATGCTGAAAAAGAGGGCGTGAGAGTAGACAGACTTGTCTTGTTCCAGTTTTCAGGGGAAATATTTCCAGTTTCTGTCCATCTAGCAATATGTTAGCTGTGGGTTAATCATAGATGGCACTTACTACTTTGAGGTATGTTCCTTCTCTACTTAGGTGTTTCAGGGTTTTATCAAGAAAGGATGCTAGATTTTATCAAAAGTTTTTTCTGCATCTAATGAGATAATCATGTGGTTCTTATTTTTACATTTGTTGATATATTTAATTACATTTATGATCGTGTGAATGTTGAACCAGGCTTGCATCCTGGAGCTGAAGCCTACTTGTCATGGTGGATGATTTTTGAGATGTGCTTTGGATCTGATTTACTAGAATCTTGGTGAAGATTTTTGCATCTATGTTCATAAGGGATATTGCCCTGTAGTTTTCTTTTTTTGTTGAATCTTTACCCGGTTTAGATATCAGTGTGATGTTAACTTTGTAAAATGCTTTGGGGAGAATTCCATCTTTGTAAATTGCCTGGAATACTTTCAGTAGGATTGGTGTCAACCATTCTTGTACATTTTGTAGAATTCTGCTGGAAAGTAATCTGGTCCAGGATTTTTTTTTTTTTGTAGGTAGTTTTCATATGACAGAGTCAATTTCCTGAGTTATTAGTTGTTATTGGTCTATTTAGTATCTCAGTGTCTTCTTGTTTCAAGCTGTGGAGGTTGTGTGATGTCAGAAAGTCCACAAGTTTGTTTACATATAGGTGTATTTCTTCAGGGTCAGTTGTGATTCGATCTTTTGTATTTCTTATTGTGCTTATTTGGGGTTTTTCTCTCTTTTTCTTTGTCATTCTGGCTAGGGGTCCATCAATCTTGTCAATTCTTTCAAAGAACCAGCTTTTAGTTTTGCTGATGTTTTCTGTGATATTTTTGTGTTCTATGTCCCGTATTTGAATTCTTATTTTGGTGATTTGAATTCTTCTGTTAAAGTTGGGGTTTTGGTGGTCTTCTCTTTGCAGCTCTCTTAGGTGATTTGTTAGGCTCTCCACTTGTGATCTTTCCATTTTCTTGATGTGTGCTTGTAGACGTATAAATTCCTCTCTTAAAACAGTTTTGGTAAGATGTTTCTTCATTTTCATTTGTTTCCAGGAATCTTTTAATTTCTGCTTTGATTTCAGTTTTGACCCTGTAGTTGTTCAGCATCATGCTGTTTAGTGTCCATTTCCTTGTGGACTTTGGGGAAATGTTGTTGACATTGATATTTATTTTTATTCCCCTGTGGTCTGAGAGTGTGCATGGCAAGATTTCAACCTTAAGGAATTTGTTTATGCTTGATTTATGGCCAAGGATGTGATCGATCTAGAGGTACATTCCATGTCTTGGTGAGTAGAATGTCTATTCTGTGGTTGTTGGGTGGAATAATCTGTAGGTGTTTATTAAGTGGATTTGGTCGAGTGTCAAGTTTAAGTTTTGGATCTCCTTGTTGATTTGTTGCCTCAATGATCTATCTAGGGCTGTTAGTGGGATATTCAACTTTCTTGTTATAATAGTGTTAGAGTCAATATCTTTTTTTAGCTTACTTAGTAGTTGTTTTATAAATGTTGGTGCTCCTGTGTTGGGTGCATGTATGTTTAGTATGGATATTTCTTGTTGATGGCTTGAACTTTTTATTGTTATGTAGTGTCCTTTTGCATCTTTTTAAACTCTTGATAGCTTAAATGTTGTTTTATCTGATATTAAGATTGTAACTCCTGCCTTCTTTTGTGATCCATTTGCCTGAAAACTCATTTTCCATCCTTTAAATTTGAGTCTGTGTGCATCCCTTATAGTGAGATGTGTCTTCTGGATGCAGCAAATAATTGAGTCATGGTTTCTTATCCAGTTTGCCATTCTGTGTCTTTTCAGTGGTTCATTTAGTCCATTCACATTCAGGCTGATTACTGAAATGTAATTGTTTATTGCTGTCATGAGGTTCTTATAAAAATATTTTTTGTTTGTTGTTTTCTTTTGACTTTGGGGTTGTTATATGTGTGTGATTTCAAATTTCTTTTTGCACTGTATGCTCTGTTGATTCTGTGCTCTGCTCTTCTCTTGGAAAGTGTGTGATCATGTATCTCTTGTAGAACTGGTCTGGAAGGTGCATAATCTCTTAGGAACTGGATCTCTGGGAAGGATTTTAATTCTCCATCACTGATGAAGCTGAGTTTGGCTGGATAGGAAATTCGTGGTTGAAATTGTTTATCTTTGAAGACTTTGAATATAGGGCTCCAGTCCCTTTTTGCATGTAGTGTTTCTGCCAATAGATCTGTTGCTATTCTGATTGGTTTTCCCTGGTAGATAGTCTGACCTTTCTCTCTTGTTGCCTTTGGGATTTTTTCTTTTGTGATTAGGTTGTGTAGGCAGATTACCATGTATCTAGGGATTGGTCTTCTTATTTGGTGTCTTG
Organism: Carlito syrichta; assembly: GCF_000164805.1. Classification (NCBI taxonomy): domain Eukaryota; kingdom Metazoa; phylum Chordata; class Mammalia; order Primates; family Tarsiidae; genus Carlito; species Carlito syrichta. The sequence goes on from NW_007258768.1 coordinate 111,500, forward strand.
TGAGAGTTCTGTGTATCTCTTGTGCTTGACTGGTCACATTTCTGGTGAGATGGGAAAAGTTTTCTTGGATTACCTCCATTTCCCTTTCTTCTTCTGGGATACCAATCAGGCATAGGTTCGGCCTTTTGACATAATTGTGCATCTCTTGTAGGCTTTGTTCTTTCTTTCTGAGTCTTCTATCTATGTTTTTTACAGATCATGCTAATTCCATGATCTGGTCTTCAAGTTCTGAGATTCTTTCTTCAGCTAGATTAATTCTGCTTTCCATGTTTGTCATCTTGTTATTTATTTCCTGGATGAAATTTTTTATTGCCCAAATCTGTGTTACAAGTTCTTTAAGTGTTGCATCTTATCTTTCATGAATCTTATTCACTCTTTCCATCCATTCCCTAATCCCTGTTGTATTCTGGGGCCAGTTGTTAGTGACTTTCATTGTTTGGGCATCACGCCTGATTTTTTCAGGAGTTTTGTCTTTGTACACTTAGATTGCCTGAGGTCTTCCTTTGGTTTTCCCTCATTTGTGACAGATATCTTATTTTTCTCTTTAGTTCTGTTATTCAGTGCCAGTGGGAGAGGGTTTCCCTTCTGATGTTTGCTCAGTTCTCTATTTTTCCTCATCCAGGCTTTGGATTTGTTGTATTTTGAAGTAGAATGGTGGTGTTTAGCTTTTCTGTCTCTTGTAGTTTATGAAATTTGAATAAAGTAAGGGATGGAGCACAAGGATTCAGAAACTACTTGTAAATTACAATGTTCACTTATTGTAGTGTGTGCTCCCTGAGACCCACTCCCCACCACCACTCTATATGACAATGCAGAACAGAAACCCATGCAAAAAACAATGGAACACACACACACAGACATACACACACACCCCGAAACAAACGGGAAATAATAACAAAGTGAAGCAAACCAAACAACAACAACAAAAGACCAAGAAAACGAAACACACACACACAGATGCCTAAGATGAAGTGAATAGAGAAGAAAAATGGAAAGACCGGAAGGTGGGGGGAATAAAAAGGAATTTAGGTGAACCTTCACACATATACTGACACACACCTTAAACTATAAGAAATGAAAATAAAAAAATGCAGAAGAACAAAAGAGCAAAAGCAAACCAACAATAACAACAAAATTGAGAGATGAACACTCAGTCATTACCATACACACATAAACAGAAAACGACAAGTAAATGAATAAAGAAACAGAAAAAGAAAAGAAAAACATTTGGATGGGATGCAGATGAAACCTTCTCATACACATTCATTCACAAAGTAAAAATATTTTAAAATTAGATGAGCTAATGAACAGTCAAATATTTTTAAAAAATTAAAAAAAAATTGAAAAGTTAAAAAAAAAATCTGCCTTCTTGTGGCAGGCTCTGTTGTTTCTCTAATCAGATCTCTCCTGCAGAGTCATCTCTTTCACTCTCTCCTAAGTGTCCTAAGCATGGAAGGAGGGACAGTGGAGATGGGTGGGGCTGTAGTCTTCCCCTCACACTCTCATATGGTCAGGGAGATCTCTTCTAGTGGGGAGGTATGGGATTATCTCTTCCCCAAGTATGTAGACTCAGGGTGTGCCCCTACCAGGCCTAACCTGGAATGGAGTTCTCCTTTTGTGACTGATGTCCATGCTCCCCCCAGGTGTGTCCCTCTCAATTGTGGCCCAGTTGTGTGGGTCTGACGTTCAGAGGATTGCTGGAGAGGAGAGGGTTTGGGTCAGTCCTAAACTGAGCAATGATCTCTTTGGAGTTCTTCCTTGTCCTTTTCTGGCCACACCCTTTGTCTCACAGATGGATCAGGGTAGGGGGTGGGGCGCCTGGAACTCAGCACTTATCATGTCCCTCTGAAGTTGTGCTTTCAGGATATTCCTTCTGGATCATGGTCAATCCCTGAGTAGTTGATGAGCCAGGCATAGAAAACAGGTCTGTTGCTCTGTATTGAGCAAGTCAGAGTACTTTTCTGCACCACCTTCAAGATGGGGGTGGAGTGCCTCTCTTGCCCTCTTCCATGGGACTGTGCCTCTGGACTCTCCACAGCGCCTTCTGCCAGTGCCCTGTAAGGTGCTGAAGTGGGGAGGCAAAACCCGGAGCCAGCAGTATCTCTCCTGCTGCAATGGTCAGCGAGAGTGTGGGGCAATGATTTCTCCCCACTACTTTTTCACAGAAAAGCTTTTGTCTGTTTAAAAAAAATAATGGTGCCCAGCTTCTGTTACCTGGAAAGAGCCAGGGACAAAGCAGAGAAGCCGCGGGACAAAGCAGAGAAGCTGCAGCACCAGCAGTTGCACCCAGGGCCTGGCTACTTGCTCACGAGCTCCCACTTAGACTCTCCCAGCATTTTCTTCCGAGGGAGGGTTTGTTGATTTTAAAAAAAAGAGAGAGAAAGAAAAAGATAATGGCGCCCAGCTTCTGTATCCTGGGAGTCGCTGGGGTCCGGGTCCAAGTCCAGCAGTTCTGGCACTAGTCACTGCACCAGTAGAGCCCTGGATGCTAGCTCCCTAGCTCTCACTCAGTCAGCTCTTCACAAGCCCACTCACTCACCAGCATGTCCACAAGATTTTCCATACACTCACTCACTCACACGGGGACTCACATTGTCCTACTGGCTCGGTTGTCATCTTCCCCTGAAAATTTCAGACTCAATGTTTTAAAATCAATTTATGACCCAGTTTATTAACAAGACAAAGAAGAAAAAGTATAAAATTATGTCAATTAATACAAGAAAAATTTGACAAAATTTAATCCTTAGTCATGATTAAAAATTCTCAGAAAAAAAGATTGTGGGAACTTATTCAACTTGACAAAAAGCACCTACAAATAATGTTCAGTCAACACACTGAAAGGTAAATGACTAAGTGTTTTTTTTTAAGCTCAGGCATAAGGCAAGAATGTTCACTCTCATCACTTTTTTTATTTTTATTTTTTTTAACAATATAGTAAATCCTAACCTGTGAAATAAGTGAATAAAAGGAAAAGCGAAGTATATACTTTGGAAAGGTAGAAATAAAATGCTCCCTATTTTCAGATGATATAATTATCTATGTAAGAATCCCAAAGAATCTGCCAAAACAACAAGAAAAAATGAACTAATAAATAAATCTAGAAAAGTCATAGGATACAAAATCAACATATAAAAATCAATTATACCTTGCTTACTTCTAATAAATAGGTGAACACAAATTAAAAATATGATAACATTTGAACTACCTTGTACTCCTCAAATAAGGAGGAAACATTAAGTGTAAGTCTAACAAAACATGCACAGGACTAGCATGCTTAAAAGTACAAATTGTTAATGAAAGGAATAAAATGAAATAATAAACGGAGAGCCACTTATTCATGGTTGGAAGACTCAGTATATTAATACAGTATTTTAATTCTCCTTACATTGGTATTCAGGTTTAACATATTTCCTATTAAAATCTCAGCATATTTTTGATAGATATAGACATGGTTATTCCAAAATATTTATAGAGAAGAAAAGGACTTAATAAGTAAAACTATTTTGAAAATTAAGAATTAAGTGGGAGAATTCAGTTGACCTGATTTTAAGACTTATTATATAGCTACACTAATCAAAGCAAGGTATTGCTGGGAGGATAGACACACAAGCCAGTGAAACAGAATTGAGAACTCTGAAACAAACCCACTCAAATAGGCCTAATTGTTTTAAACAAAATTGCAAAAGCAAGTCAGTGGTGACAAGATAGACTTCCATATGAAAAACAGGGAAACAAACAAAAAAATTATTTGAAGCTTACTGTCTTACAGAAAAATTAACTAAAAATTGGTCGTGGTCTTAATTGTAAACTGTAAAACTATAAACTTTTTAGAAAAAAACATAAGATAAAAATTTGGGGGATCTAGGTCTAGGCAAATATTCTTAAGCTTAAAACTAAAAGAATTATCCATAAAAAGAAACATTGACAAATCTTTTGTCATATAAAAGACACTAAAGAGAATTAATACATGAGCTATGAATATATGCACTAAAGGCTGAGAAAATATTTGCAAACCACATCTCCAACAAAGGACTATATCTGGATTATACAAAGAACTCTCAAGACTTGATAGTAAAAAATAAAAAAAAAATTAGAGTATCAGTGAAAACATGAGACATTTTACTGATGATACAGGTAGCAAGTAAGCACATCAAATTATGTTCAACATCATCAGCCATCAGGGAAATGCAAGTGAAAACCACAATTAGATATTACTACACAACTATTAATATGACTAAAATAAAAATTAATGATGACACTAAATGCTAGCCAAGATTGGAGAAACTGGTTGACTCATTCGTTGCTCATTATGAGAATGATAGAACCACTCTGAATGAATCATTATGAGAATGATAGAACCACTCTAAAATGATAGAACCACTCTGAAAAACAGTTTAGTAGTTTCTTTAAAACAATACACACATAACTGGCATATGACCCAACAATTCAAACTTACATTTAATAAATATTGTATATGAATGTTATATAAGCTTTATCTCTTATAACCAAAGCTACCAGCAACACATATTTTCTTTCATGGGAAATGATTAAACAAACTGTCATGTTCTTACCATGGAGTTACTACTCAGCAATAAAAATAAACACAAAACTATTGATACATGTGACAGCCTGGATGAATCTTGAGAGAATTACTGTGAGTGAAAAAAGTCTATCCCAAAAGGCCTTATACTGTTTGATTCCATTAATATAATATTCTTAAAATTAAAGAAAATCACAGAAATGCAAAAAGATTAGTTGTCACTGGTTAAGGAGGGGTTGAAGGTAGGAGGTAAATTAATGTCCATACCTCGGTTGTGATCTTGCACTATAATTTTGCAAGGTATTACCACTGAGGGCCACTAAGTAAAGAGTCCACAGGATATTTCTATATTAATTTTTATAATTTCATGTGCCTGCAATTATTACAAATAGTTTTCTGGGTGTGTTGACTCACCTCTGTAATCCCAGCAGTTTGGGAGGCCTAGGCAGGGGGATTGCTTGAAGCCAGGAGTTTGCAATCAGCCTAGGCAACATAGCGAGAACTTGTGTCTACAAAAATAAGTAAATAAATAAATAAAATATTAGCTGGGCATTGTGGCACACACCTGCTGTCCTAGCTACTTGAGAGACTGAGGTAGGAGAATTGCTTGATGCAGGAGGTTATGGCTGCAGTGAACTATGCCCATACAACTGCACTCCAGTCATGGCAACAGAGCAAGACTGTCTCAAAAAACCAAGTTTTATTTAAAAAGTGGCTTAAATACTACATCAGTAAAAATTATGTTTCTGTATGGTTTAGTTTTTATTATCTACTTCTATTCCATCTATTCGCATGCATGGAAGAATAAGCTGTACATTTATTTTTACAATAAAATTTCACTTACAATTTCAAAGAATAAAATAATACTGGGAACCAAAATTTCTATATATTTTTTGAGAGACAAAATTTCCAAATTTTCAGCTCCTTTGAACAAGATTACTGTGATTTTTAATTGGAAGAAGCGATTCATGAGATATAATTGAATTGCAACATTAAGCAGATAGCTTTAGCATATAATTCTTTGAATCGAATGTGTATGTACTTAAAATCTTTTTTTTCCATTTCAAAATTATTTATGAAACAGTTCTACTTAAATACATGTTTTCTATTGATTAATTTAATTTATCTCCTTACAGAGAGCTCAGACTTAGAATGTTAAAGGTATTCTCCTGAGAATGTCTCTTCACTATTTTCTCCACACATTGGGGCTATATGATTTCATTTCGTTTACGCTTAGTTCTTGGAGAAATCATACCCATAGTCTTTCATTAAAAGCCAAAGATAAATTATTCATCCTTTGACAACTTACAATAGATAATGCACTTGTTTTAAGAGATGTTTGCCATAACATTGTATTACAGGAGTTTGTATTTAGACTTCTAAAGAAAGCATTTGTAACATTATTTACAACACTCTTTCTCTAGCCCTTGACATTACAAAACTGTTTCCTTCTACACAAACCTTTCTGAGCCTCCCAGATGCCTTTGGAACGCTGCCAAACAATGGTAATAGTCATTGTCAAGACAATGCTTTTATATTCCAAACATACACCTTTATTTTCAGAAAGTGAACTATGTTTTGGAGAATATAAGAATGAGAAAACAGAGGATGATTCAAGTTATACTTATTAACATCTTTTTAATGTTAAGGAGTACTTCTTTTTCAAATTGTCTGAGGAGAGATTTTAAAAAGCAACCTAAATTGCTTCAGAAAATAGTTAGCTAGAAATTTAAACAGTCTTCAATCAAAATCTCTACTAAAGATGATAGTTTTCTTTAACTAAAATTTTAGAATCCAGTAGCAGGAAATTCTAAATTTTGTCATCATCTTTCAATTCATAGTCCTCATTCTCAATTCCAGCACTACTGAAAATTTGAGCCAGATAATTCATGGTTGGAGTCCGAGGGCACCACGTGAATTGTAGGCTATATGGTAGCATCCCTGGCCTCTATCCATTAAAGGTCAGTGGGATTCTCTCTCTCTTTTTTTTTTTTTTAACAAAAATGTCTTCAGACATTGCCAAATGTTCCCTGCAGAGGAAGGGTGAAAACCATTCTAGTTGGGAACCAAGGCTGTAGATCATTGGCTCATCAGATGTTAGAACGAAGAGGCCAATGTCTAAAATTTCAGGAGTCTTATCTTTCATCCTCAGCAGTGACTATTCCAAACCACATTTACTCTATTCTGGCATCTAGTTTTATTTCTTTGCCTTATCTCTCTTTCAGCTGATGCTCTCCCCTTATTTTTCAGTCAAATTTTTTCCATCCTAAAATGACTCTTCCCTACCATCTTTTATTTCCTCCTATCTCTCACTCTCTTTATCTCCTCCACTCTCAACCAATTTACTTTTTTTTTCCAGTTTTGATCAAAAAATTATGACATCTTGGCAGGGACATTCTGCTGCCTTTTTTTTTTTTTTGAGTTGGAGTCTCACTCTGTCGCCCAGACTGGAGTGCAGTGGCCGCTCCCGGCCACCGCAGCCTCGACCTGCTGGGCTCCGGCGATCCTTCCGCCTCAGCCTTCCGAGTAGCTGGAATTACAGGCATGCGCTACCACGCCCGGCTGATTTTTTGATTTATTGTAAAGATGAGGTCTTGCTGCCCAGGCGGGTCTCGAACCCGCGGGCTCAGGCAATCAGCCTCCCAAAGGCGCGGGATTATAGGCTGAGCCACCAAGCCTGGCTTCTGCTGCCTTTTGACCACATGTACATGCTATTTGCTGTTACACTGAATGGGTTGACCCTGACCTAAGCAGAAGACAGACCTTCTGACTAACTTCTGGGTGTCATCTGCCATCACATTCTTCATTATCTCTCTCTCCACCTTTCTCTCTTTTGCATCCCTCATGTTTCCCTTTCTAATACATTATTCCCAATAGCATTAAACTATTTCCTGATATTAAAAAAAAAACTAAGCAAAGTGAAACCAAAATCGTGTGATTTTAAATTCTCTTGCAGGATTTACCCCAAGTTTATGTTTTCCTTTATAGTAGAACTTCTTATCCATATTTTTTTGTCTTCTATTTAGACACATCCATGTCTACTTTTCAGCCATTTGCTCTTCAGTTCATTGTAAATTATCCCCATAGAAATTATTTCACTAAAATTGCTCTCTTCAAAGTCATCAATAAACTTCAGTTTGTAAAACACCATGGGCACCATTTTCTTTTTTTTTTTTTAATTTTTAATTTTTTTTGAGTTGGAGTCTCACTCTGTCGCCCAGACTGGAGTGAAGTGGCATGCTACCAGCCACCGCAGCCTCCACCTGCTGGGCTCCGGTCTCAGCCTTCTCAGTAGCCGGAACTACAGGTGTGCACTACCAGATGCAGTTAATTTTTGATTTATTGTAGAGATGAGGTATTGCCAAGTTGCTTGGGTGGCTTTTGAACCCGCGGGCTCAGGCAATCCACTCGCCTCAGCCTCCCAAAACGCTGGGATTGCAGGTTTAACCACCGAGTCTGGTCTTAACATTTTTTTATTTTAAAGATCTGGGATAAAGTTCAGGATTAGGTATTCAAGCAGTCATCATACAGGTAAAGTTTGGCCCTCCCTTTAGTTCCCACTTTGCCTAGTTTGATCAGGTACGCTTATTGATGTTGTGTTTCCTCCCCACCACCTAATCTGGCAGCCCTTTCGTATAGAATTTTGGTAAATGTTCAGGGTCTGCTTATGAGTGAGAATATGTGGTACTCTTTTCTTTGTTTCTGATAGATCACTGAGTATGATGTACTCTAAATCCATCCAAGTTGCTGCAAAGTCCATATGTTTGTCCTTTTTTTTTACAGCTGCATAATATTCCACTGTGTGTATATACCACATTTTTTAAATCCAGTCCAGCTTCAATGGGCAACATGGTTGGTTCCGTGTTTTTGCTATTGTGAATAGAGTTGCAACAAACATGCGTGTGCAGATATCTTTTTTGTAGAAAGATTTGAGTTCCTCTGGGTATATTCCCAATAGGGGAATTGCTGGGTCATATGAAAGGTCAATTGCCACACTGTTTTCCAAATAGTTTGCACTAGTTTGCATTCCCACCAGCAGTGAAGAAGCATTCCTTTTTCTCTGCATCCTCCCCAGCATCTGTTGTTGTTTGTTTTATTAATGATGGCCATTCTTACTGGCGTTAGGTGGTATCTCAATGTGGTTTTGATTTGCACTTCTCTGATGATGAGTGAGTCTGAACACTTTTTCATGTGTCTGTTGGCTACCCATATATCTTCTTTTGAGAAGTGTCTATTCATGTCTTTTGCCCACTTTTTAATGGGACTGTTTGTTTTTTTCTTCTCAGCACATTTGAGTTATTTGTAGATCCTAGATTTTAGGCCTTTGTCAGATGAAGCGTTGGCAAATATATTTCCCCATTCTGCGGGCTGCCTCCCAGCTCTTTTGTTGGTTTCTTTTGCTTTGCAGAAGCTTGTTAGTTAGATGAGGTCCCACTTGTCTGTCTTACTTCTTATGGTACGGGTACTTAGAGTTTTGATCAGGAATTGGTTGCCGGTTCCAACTTCCATAAGGGTGTCTCCTGCACTTTCTAAGATTCTTATAGTTAGAGGTTTTACATTTAGGTCTTGGATCTTAATTTTTGTGTATGGTGATAGGTAGGGGTCCCGTTTCAATCTTCTGCATGTGATCAGCCAGTTTTCCTAGCACTGTTTACTGAATAGGTTCTCCTCTCCCCAATGGTTGTTGCTGGAGGCTTTGTCAAAGATGAGTTGGTTGAGAATTTGAGATTTTGCTTTCGGTATCTCTTTTCTTTTCTACAGCATGGTCATGGGAAGCTGTTTGGAGACCCCATCATACTTCAGTGATAATGAAGAGTGAATAGGTGCCTTGGGATGGATGGGGCTTGGCAGAAGCAACTTTAGAGCAGAAGAATCTAGCCTTAGGACAAATATGGAGCTTCTTTTGCTCTGCTTTAAAATGAACAAACATCACTCTTGTTTGGTTTCTGGCTACTTAATTAAAATGTAATTGAATAATGAGAGGTGCTGGTTGATATTACTTTGTAATTTACTAGAAAGATGTATTTCTTTTCTAAACAGCATTTATGAGTAAAATTGAAACCACTGACGATGTGAAATCTGATAATGCTGCACATTCAAGACCCTGACCATTGGTTCTATTATGCATCAGTATCTCCTTGGGAGCTCTTAAAAAATAGCAAGTCCCTATTCCCAGTGATTCTGATATACTTGCTGCAGTGTAAGTCCCACAATATAGCATTGTTGACAAATAACCTATGTTGTTAATTTCATGTGTAACCCAGGTTGAGAATGCTTTGCAAAGAGTGGGACACCTGCATCATATTTGCCCAGCCCGAATCTGCAGGATGAACCCCCCAGTTATTCCTGTTTCCACTAGAGGCTTAGAGTTACTACTTTAGATGACCTTAGTGAAAATTGCCTTCACTTGGCTGCTAATAATGATAAGAATTTGCTCCCATTACATCTTATAGCAGTCCATCTTCTGCCTTATTTTATTATCTCTAGACCTGCACAAATCAATCCATACAACACCTGCTTCCTTCAATTTATCCCATGTCACTGGAAATGACTGGAGTCAGAGACATTCTCTGGTAGCAAAGCACAGAGATTAAGCAAGCCCAAGAAAAAGAATAAAAGTGCAGAGACAGCAGTAACAGACTATATCCTTAATTTTAGTTTCATGAACTGAGTTTAATCAGACTGGGATAATTAACCTTAGAAATAATTCATTTTCCTGAGCTGAGTCACTGGGTCTCATGGGGTAGGTAGAATATGCAGGTACGTGAACGTGAAAGACAGATAGATAGAGTCTCACCCATCTTCCAGGATGGGAGGAGAGTGTAGCCACCCATATTTCTCTGAATCAATCTTTACAGCAGTGTTCATCCACTCTTTGTACACTTCCCTGCTACTTTTCTTTATCATTGCCTCCTTTTAAATTAGTGGCATTTAATCCTGGCTGTGTATGAAAATCACCTGGAGACTGTGGTAAGAAAATGTAGATGACTGAGGTTCTTCTCTGTGGTTTCTAATTTAGTTGTTCCAATAGAGGCCTGAGCAGCTTTGTCTTTTTAAAGTTCTATAAGTGATTTTTATGTGCAGCCTACATTAAGTAAAGAGCTCTTGTAAGGCTGGGGAAATTCTTTTGTTTTGTATCAAGGGAGCACAAGACAATCACTGAACATATCTCATTTCAATTATTAAAATAAGTTGCTTCAAATGTATATATTTATGTGGATGAGAAATAGTGAACCACTTTAGAATAGATTATTCAAACTGATACAGTCCTTCTCCATAGTGGGTCTTTCCTTTCTCAGTAACATGTAAGAAATAAATGAAATCTGACTTGAGAGTCACAATTATTTTGGGGGGGGTGAAAAATTACCTTGATTCTTCAAATGTGAGAAATGCATTCTTAGATTATGTGTTAAGTAACCAGTAAATTAAAAAGGCTAGAAAAAATATAGGAAATATATAAAATACTAAATAGTTCCTGCTCTCAAGGAGCAACAGTCCATGTAAGGTATAGATATTAAGATAACATAACAATCAATAATGGTAAAAAAAAATTGGAGAAGACCATAGTATTAGCTTCACAAAGTAGAGTAGTGATAAGGCATGTAGGAATATGCAGAATGGAAACTATGTTATAGGCAACAGAAGTGTGAGCATTTAATAAAACAGATTTGTGAAAAGGAAAGCCATGACCCATGGTACAAGTAGGTTGTAGTCAGGACACAGCACCTGGAAGAGTAACAGCCTGGAAGGCACAAAGTAGGTGGTGCCAGGTACACTCATGGAAAGATGAAGAGCTTGCTTTCAAAAAGAGAAGAACTTTAAGATGTTACTTGTATTTCCTGAGCCCGCGAGTTCGAGACCCGCCTGGGCAGGGAGACCTCATCTCTACAGTAAGTCAAAAGACTAGCCAGGCGTGGTAGTGCGCACCTGTAGTTCCAGCTACGTGGAAGGCTGAGACAGAAGGATCGCGGGAGCCCAGCAGGTCGAGGCTGTGGTGGCCGGGAGCGGCCACTGCACTCCAGTCTGGGTGACAGAGAGAGATTCCAACTCAAAAAAAAAAAAAAAAAGATGTTACTTGTGATTTGCCCAAAGCATGTATTGGAATCAGTATAGAAGACTATAGGTATAAGGCAAATAAGTTGAAAACTACCTATAATTAAAGGGACAGCTTGAGGGAATTTTAAAAATTTAAATGTATAAAGTAAAACAAAACAAAACTTAAGCCTTTTATAAGTCTCATTGATTGTGTTCACTCACGCTTCTCTGCACTGATATCAACTATACAGTGGATTATGCCAACATAAGGCCTCTGAAAATTGTATCAAAGCCGAACGCCTGGTTTATTGTCAATATAAAGGAAATGTTATTATATTGTATATTTAAAGGTCATAAAAAACTCTAGATGAAGTTTGTGATTTTTTTTTCCCTCAGATGAATGTGGTTATGGAAACAATATGCAGGCAGATGTTTAATATAAAATATACTTCACATTTCAGAATAAACAACATATGGAACAAGTAGCCATTTTACTTGATGTGCTGAAGATGAAAATGGTTCAGAACAGATCTGCTTTGATTTAGTTTATCTCTATTATAACACAATGTTTCAGCAGATTACAGTTAATATGGGGGCATATTGTTAATTTCTTTAACTTTAAGGCTGCGTCTTAAATATCCTACTTTGTTCAATGCTATGACAATGAGAGATATATTCACAGTGAGTGGAATTTTAATAAACTACTTTTCTAATTAATAATGTGGTATGTGAGAGTTTTATATTCTGAATAAAGAAGAAAGATATTCTAACCTGGGAAATGTTAGAATCAGAAAATATTATAAATGTGATTGATCTCTTTAATTGCTCAGATCTTGTCCAGAGAAGTAAATTGAGCTCAACTAATCCATTCTGTTCCTTTTTAGCTTATTCATGGAAAATCAGGCAATTAAATGATGAAAGAGAGAAAAAAATAACTGATGAATGCATTCTATAGTCACATATTTTATTTTTAGATAGAACTTCTAGTGTCATTGTATTGCAATAAAGTGTATTTCATATCAACCAAAGGAAATTCAACATTTAAGTTACATGTTAAAATAAAATAAACTGTTTTCTCCCAAATTCAAAGTTAGTATATTTAGCCAAAAAGAATGCTAACTATATGAAATGAATATTTTGGAAGGGTGTGGTTTGGTATTGTGCACGGGGGTGGATTTACATTGAAGTGCTTTTCTTCCCCAAACACCTTTGTGTTCTAAATTAACAGTTCACAGAAATATAGTGTTCAACATAGAATTACTTAACTTCAGAGACAGAAGGAATCCAGGGGTCTAGCCAATGAGTGAGTGAGTCTTTTCTGAAGTACCTTTGTCAGATGAACTCCCAGCCTCTGTTTTTTTTTTTGTTTTTGTTTTTTTGAGTCAAAGTCTTACTTTGTCATCCAGCCTGGAGGGCAGTGACTCTTTCATTGCCACCACAGCCTCAACCTGCTGGGCTCAACCTTCCAAGTAACTGGAGCTACAGGCATGCACCATCACACCCAGCTAATTTTTGATTTATTGTAGAGATGAGGTCTCGCCAAGTTGCCCAGGCTGGTCTCGAACCCACGGACTCAGGCAATCCTCTGACCTTGGCCTCCCAAAGTGCTGGGATTACAGGTGTGAAGCACAATGCCCAGCCTCCAGCCTCTGTTTTAGTGAATGTTTATCACAGTATTAATGGGGACAAGTTCTTGACTACCTCTCTAGGTCACCTGTCCTTTTATTCAACAGATCTCAATTTAGCTGTTTGACAAATGTAACAGAAGGAAAAAAAATGCTTTCTCTGCTTGCTTTCTTGCTTTTCTTCTCAAATGGAAACCAAATTGCTAAGTTCCATTGCTCTGTCTTCTTCATTCCACTTCACCTCTATCACATACAAGCACAACAGGTGTTGTTGGCCTCAACTTAGGGATCTGGTGGGCAGCCCTAAGATACTCAGGTAGAAGGCACTCTTCAGAGACATCCCCAGGTAAACAGATCACCTGTACACCATAAATCTCTAGCAGTTTGTGAGAGTAAATCCTTTTAGGCAAAGGTGGGCCTGGCGATGTCACATATAGCTTGCCTGAAAGAAGTTCTGGTTTTCTTCTCTGCTATTTGTCTATATGAAAAGGTGTTTTCTTATCCTGAAAGCAAAACCTAAGAGAAAGAGTACAACTTTCCTTATCAGACAGATGGAAGCTCACATCTGCCTCTCCATGTACTGGTCTTTGGATATGGACAAGCTCTATAATCTTTTCAACCTCAGTTTTCTCATGGGGAATGACAATGCTCTAAAGAATCATTGCTCAGTTTGTGGTGGATATTATTGTTGTGCTTATGTACTTGTATAAGAGAAGCCACTGCCCTCTCTCTCTCTCTCTTTTTTTTCCGTTGAGGTCTCACTTTTTGTTGCACAAGCTGGAGTACAGTGGCATGCTCATGTTCACTGCAGCCTCGACCTGTTGGGCTCAGGCGATCCTTCTGCCTCAGCCTTCCATGTAGCTGGAACTACAGATGCACACTACCATGCCTGGCAAGTTTTTGTGATTTATTGTGGAGACGAGGTCTCACCAAGTTGTCCAGGCTGGTCTTGAAGCCCTGGGCTCAGGCAATCCTCTCGCCTCAGCCTTCCAAAGTGCTGGGATTACAGGCTGAGCCAACACGCCCAGCCCACTGCCCTGTTTCAATCACAATTTCGCTGTTCTCACTTAGATTGCAAAGAGATTCCCTCTTGTCAGGGAACTAGGCTGTGAATTTGGGCTCACCTACAACTTCCTCACACGCATACCTCAATTTGATTTCACATTACTTGTTACTTATGAAAATACTTCATATTCATTTCAGAAAATACAAATGAACACCTATGGAAAATAAACGTCTGTCACATTCATACTGTTTTTAAAAGAATAATTTACACATCATTATTACATGTGGCAATATAGTAAGGCCGTAGTATGTCACAATATCTGTGTTTCATAGCTCTTATGTAAAAAATAACTATTTGTTAGTTTTTATTAACTTAGTCTTAATTCAGAATATCTGCACAGAAATATACAAGTGCAAAGCAAACAACCCCTCCCCCAAATGTAGTGACCCTTATGGATTTTATAGAGGTAAGGGCATTGAGATGTGACTGTTTAATAATTTCTAATCCACCAAATGTAAACCTTATGTAAATAATGTCTTCAGAAACAGGTAATTAATTTACGTCTAAAAGCTTTATTACACCACTCTAAAAAAACCCCAAAACTTAAACATAGTTCTATGATTAGTCAATTGATTTTTGGGATTCAGAAAGGAAATTTAGATGGTCATGAAATTATGAAAATTAGTTGATTATTAATTCTTTTATAATTACATTTTAAAATGTTGTCCTACTTAGTCATTCATCTATTTGGATTGGCATAGACTTTAAAACCATTTCTTCTGGGTCCTTATTTCAAGATTCTTTTCTTAATATTTTAACTAAAAAGTCAAGTGACAGAAAAGATATATTTTAAACATAGTAAGAAATGTTCTTATTAGTGTCCCATCAAATGTATAACATAAATTTCACTAATTCAGAGAGTCATTTTCATAAGGTGTTTGCTACTTTAATTTTATGCTTACAGGTTTCAAAAAAGACTGTCAGACTAGATGAAATTCATTTATTAAAAATGCAACATTCTAGTGTTATGAAAGGTTATATATCACACAGTTTCTGTGGTACAGAGACATTTGAGTAACTGCACTTGGAACTTTAAAAAAAGATACACCAAATTCTCACACAACTCTTACAGATAAAATATTAGCATCAAAGACAATATACTCAGAATTATTTTTAGTCAGTCTTTATTTATTATTGACCAAAATGGTGTTTTTCTTATAGGTAAACTCAATACAGCAAGATTTATATACGTAAATTATCAAAAGTAAGGACTGAAACAGTCTCAGAAATAACCTATAGGGAAAGGGAGAGAAAAAAGTACCAGAATGATTAGAGGCCCTTACAGAATAAACACTTCTTTCTGTGTATTGTGGCATTCCAAATACATATGATCACTGTCTCATAGTAGATATGTAATAAAATTTAACTGTAAATTTCACAGTTAATAGTTGGTCAGAGCAACAAATGGCCTTAATTTAAATATAAAGTTGTCTATTATTATTTTTTATTAATTGTGTAGACAAATAGAGCATAGGAAATACTTAGACACATGAATTTGTATAATTGAAATATTGGCACCAACATTTCAATAATATCTGGATGATCTCAACAGTGGAAGAATTATAAGACTTTCCCCATTTGTGCATTCTTGCCTTAGTTTTTCCTCAAACCCTAACTAATTTGTGAGAATATCCACCAAATATAATCAGTATGTTGTCATGGATGGATCTGGTAGAGGCAAGGTCCAGGATGGCCCAGAATATTGCACTGCTGCAGTTCCCTTTAAAATTTCAGTCATTCACTGACTAGCTCTTAGTTGTGTAATTTCCATCAAATTTCTAGGCCTTTGCAGCTTCATCTCTTCGGAGTGTCATGGGATGACTAAAGTCTATACCAAAGAAATAGCAGCTTTTATTTCTCACCCTTTTTTCCCACCACTAGATGTAAGGTTTTTGGTCATTATTCCTCTGATATTTGTTTTCTTCACTTGGACAGTGAAAATTACAATAAATATTATAATACATTTCTACTCATCATTTATAAATCAATTCAGTTGTGACCACTTGGTGCATAGTAACTGCATTAACTCTCTACTCATCTCTAAGTCAAACTTACACATATGCATGTTTTTATAATAACACTTCAACACTGGTTTATAACTGTTTATTTATAAACAGTTTTTTCCTCCCCGACTAGATGGTGAACTCCAAGAAAGGAAACATTATTATCATTTTATCTCAGTAACATCTTATATAGTATAAGGTATAAGCTAAATAGATGTTGATTAATAAATTAAGTCCTTCTCTCATTAATTCAATATCTAATAAATAATTTTTTATGTCTGATATATGCCA
The DNA here is from genome assembly GCF_000164805.1 of Carlito syrichta. Taxonomy (NCBI): domain Eukaryota; kingdom Metazoa; phylum Chordata; class Mammalia; order Primates; family Tarsiidae; genus Carlito; species Carlito syrichta. Next base: position 128,060 of record NW_007258768.1, read on the forward strand.
GATTTTAATTTCATCATGATAATCAATTGAATCAGTTTATTAATTTTTATCAAGACAAGTCATGCATGTTTCTGAGTTGGCTTACCAGAGCATCTTCAATATGGTTTACCTAATTAGCACAAAGAATGAGAGACACAATAGGTATGCTGTCTGGAAATAAGTTATTCACTTGTCATGATATGGGTCTATATTCTACAACGAATGCACTCATTTTGATTGAATGGAAAATTGTCCCTCTAATTGAAGTTTTCATTTTCATGGATCAATGTAATTACTTACAACTCAGAACAATATATACATTTTTTGTACTTATGTTTTGACCATCTTATTTTCATTGGGAACTCTGTGGCAAATGGAATATAACATAAACATCCCAAAGTATAAAGCTAGTTTGTTTGTTTTTACATAGAACTGAGGCATTTAGTGCAATCAACGAGTTGATTATAACATCGGACAACAGCTGAAATAATTAAAATGAAATACATGAAAAAAATTTAAGCTAATAAGCACGCTTGGAAAGTTGGCAACACATTGGTGAAACTTGTCTTTCCTGTATTCACTGGAAATTAGGCTGTCTGTATGTGTGCATTAAAAAAATGAAAGTTTATGCTTTCATGTGGGGTACAATTCAGGGTTAGGTATACAAATGTTCATTATGCAGGTACCCTTGTTGATGAGGTGTGTTCCTTCCTCCCTGGCAGTTTCCCTCGACTGCCAGTCCCACTCTCCCTCCCCTGGAAGTTTCCCAATACTGCCAATCCCTTTCTTATAGTATTATGATAATTGTTCAAGATCCACTTAAATTTAGTCATCTATGGTGTGATTTTGAATGATCTTTACTTTTTTCTCAAGTATTTCCTTTACTCCATGATTTATTTTTACAAAAAAGTATTACTTATATCATCAGATTAAACAGCAGTTAATTCTTTTTAAAAAATGGTTAGAATTGGTGTGAAAATTGTGCAAAGATGAAAATTAAAGATCAGTGAAGCAAAATAGAGAGTTTAAAAATTATCATTTTATTTTATTTTATTTTATTTATTTATTTTTTGAGTTGGAGTCTCACTCTGTCGCCCAGACTGGAGTGCAATGGCCGCTCCCCACCACCGCAGCCTCGACCTGCTGGGCGATCCTTCCGCCTCAGCCTTCCGAGTAGCTGGAACTACAGGTGCACACTACCCTGCCTGGCTAATTTTTGATTTATTGTAGAGATGAAGTCTCACCAAGTTGCCTAGGCGGGTCTCGAACCCGCGGGCTCAGGCAATCCACTTACCTCAGCCTTCCAAAGGTGCGGGATTACAGGCTGAGCCACCGAGCCTGGCAAAAATTGTTATTTTAACTTAAGAAATTTTCATAATTTTTAAAGTGTTTTACAAAATTAAGCCTAAACAATTAAATTAATAAGTCTTTCTTACAATTATTTTCTCATGGTTATTACACAAGGCCTTGAAGTCTCTGAACCAGCAGAGTTAATCACCTTGTGAGCCAGACCAAGGTATGCGCTTTTGACCAGGCAGTTGTGTTTTGGCAGAGCTCGATTCTGCAGTTTCCTCTGCTCACAGTCAATCCTCTGCCATCTGCAAGCCCTCCTCCAGCTGATCCTAAAAGTACCAAACAACTTCCTTCTTAATTGCTGCCCAATATTCTCTTCTTCTAAATTGTAGACCAGGTTTACTTCCTTGATTTAATATCACTAATTTTCTAAAGCTACCATTTAATCCTTGATTCACCACAGTCAGCACACATGGGAATTTCTGTAAGCAAGCTTATCTGGATTTTACATTTATCAGTCTTAGCCTTATTGAAAGGATGACTTTTGAGACCGATCAAATCCTAGGTTTACCACTTTAAACCTTAGGAGTGACCATAAGTAAGGTATGTAATTGTACAAACTTCAAAGTTCTTTCTTGAAAAAAAAAAGAGGCTCAGTGTGGTGGTTCAAGGGCTATAATCCCAACATTTGAGAGACCAAGGCAGAAAGATCGCTTGAGCCCAGGAGTTTGAGACCAGTCCAAGAAACAAAGTGAGATCTTGTCTCTACCAAATATAAAAAAACTAGTCAGGCATGGTGATGTATATCTGAAGTCCTAGCTACTCAGGAGACTGAGCCAGAAGGTCGAGCCTGCAGTAAGTTGTGATCCAGCCTACACTCCAGCCTGGGTGACAGAGTGGGACACCAACTCAAAATAAATAAATAAATAAATAAATAAAAGAGTTAACAGGGTTGGTATCGGAATAGACAAGTGCCTATGAGATAGATTGTCAACACAGAGTGCCTATTACTATTATAAGATTCTAGTCTAATTTTTGTTTAAGGCTAGTCTAGTTTCCAAATACCTGCTAGATAGTACCACCCAATTGCATGTTCTTTTTACTCTTTTAGTCGTTAACATGAAATGTTTGGTGATATCCAGAGTCTCTTACCCTTCCTCATGCAATCAGTTGCATGCTTTTTTGTTTCTTGCTTAAAATATATGACCTTATGACCGCATGCTTTGATTGTTGTGATGATTTGTTTGGGGAAATTTTGCTTTCAAATATTTTTTTCTCAGATTCTATTTTTATGATATTTTCCATCTTGAAACCCTTAGCTCACATTTGTGCTCTCAAGCCAAATTATTTTTTCTTATATATAAGTTGCTCTGCAAACTGAACTCTACCAATTTTCTTCTTATCAAAGCCTCAGTCCTCAGTACTTAGTATTCTTGTCTACAGCATTACTTCTTTTCAAATATATTTAATACGTTTTTATTCTCTCAATTAGAATATAAATTCTAGAAGGACAAAGATTATTTTGTTGAATTTGTTTACCATTTTTCTTCAAATGCCTGAAATGCCATAGGAATTTAACACACATTATGTTGAATGACACTGTGATGAGAGAGTTGTTTTCTGTACATACCATGTACTTTTATTTTTATAAATGTCTTTTTGCTTCTTTAAATAGAAAAATAAACCGTTTTTCTAATTTTAGAAGTAGAGCCTTTTGACTTTTAAGATTTTCCATTATCATATTTGCTGGCCCACATATTAAATAAAAGACCACCAAATATGACAAGGAGAATAAGGATATAGAGATTCTGAACCCACTTAATTAAAAATTGAGCCTTCTGATTTTATCCGTCTAGTTGTGAAAGTTTGAGTTGAACTTGATTCATTAAAAAGGCATTTTCTTGAGAAACCTTCTGAAAGTCTTTTAACCACAAACTCAAATTCAGGTTGGTAGCTGATTTTGAAATCCAGTGTCCTATGACTTTCTGTAAAGTTAGTTTTCAAAGAGAAAAGAACAAAAAGTGCTCCTGTAGTACATTTAAATGCCAGGTCCTTGTAAGTAAATTAAATTCCAAAAATAATTACTTTTAATTTTGAAACTTAAACTTTGGGAGAGACACAATTGGCAACGTAGTCAATTCTTTAACTATTGACCTAATCCCCTCCAGCTCTGTATAATATGTTATAGTTTTGCATGTTTCATTAATGTTTTGTAATTCTTCCTAGGAGTAACTAACATGTTATATTTAGGAGATCTGTAGAAAAATTTATCTCAAATAGAGAGACGAGAAGCATATGTTTTCTATACTCTCCAAACTTCTACAGTGAGATAACCTAAAAATGTCCTATTTATGATCTAGTTTGGCGTTTGTATTTATAGAGAATAATGCACCTTTGGTTGCAGAAGTAGTTGTCATGAGAATTGAAGTGTTCACATTGTTCTAAATAGGATGCTTCCACCACACTTCAGCCTAAATTTTAGATTAATTTGGGAAAGAGGATTTGCTCATAGCCTTTTGGAGTGTCAAAACACACACACACACACACACACACACACACACACACACACACACACACACACACACACACACGGAGAGAGAATCATTAATGTTATTTGCAAGTCAGGGAAAAATGAAATGTGACTATCCTATGGGTGGGCTGTGTGTATATGTGTGTGTGTTTAAGTAGACCATATTTTGAAATTTATCATTTTGCCATATTTTTGGTTATGTTTTGTGAGATGAAGGACACTGAAAGCTCATTTTCTTTTCTCAGTTATCCTTTAAAACAACTCAGCTTATGTATTCTTCAGTGTGGGTAAGGCACAGGACACAGTTATATATTTGTTGGTTTGAATTTGTTCATTCTTAATTTAATTCAGCAAATATTAACATCTATTTGAGCTAAACATAAGGGTAAATTCTGAGGAAACTAAATAGAAAGCTATTTCTTTCTCAGTTGAAACAGAAAAATAGATATATAAGCAAGCACAATGTGATAAGTTTTCTATGATACATTCAAGTGCTTTTGACACAGAGAGGAAAGATTTATTTTATTTTATTTTTATTTTTGAATGAAAAGGTAGAAGAATGATTCTTCTGGGAAGGTGGCAATGGAGCAGGCTCTGAATTCAGAGTAAGAAAGTAACCTAATGTAGGTAGAAAGAAAGAGCATTTTATAGAGAATGTTCAAAGCCAGGAATGTGCTACAACAGACAGAAGAAACACCAGAAACTGTTTCAAATGAGCTTGGGGTGTGGGGCAGAGATGGGCACTGAGCCCAAAGAGATGTGATTGTGAAGACTGGAAGATAATCAAAGGCTTTATCTCATTCTAATTAGTAAGAGTCATCTTCGGTAAATAATATAGTTTTAAAAATAATAGAGCTATTTAAGAAGCAGAATAACTCAAGGTGATAAGGTTTCTAAAGATAAGCAAAATTTATTCTCCATATCTATACTAATTTTGGAGTAAACAATATTTATATATAAGTACTCTGACTACCTATGTTCTGATTTGTCATAATTATAGCTAAGAAATAAATAGAGAGCTCAATAGTGAATAGTGCTAGGAAATTTAATTTATATATTCTACAATTATTTTGTTCATAATTTATCCTAATGAAAAGTAGGTGAAAAAAGCCATCTTTCTGAAATTGAAGTTCCATCTGCCTTGTGGATCAAATGTTTTAGGTATTCACAACTTTTAAACATTCTCTACATTTATAAGAATAGTAGCAAGCATGACTTTTATTTTGTGATATTTATTTTCTTTGTCTATAAAGGTATTTTTTTCTTAAGTCTGTTCTTAAGAATGAGATAATTTATGATGGGTAGATGAATATTCTGTGCCTCTATCCAGTTCTTCGATTTTGGACTATACGGCTTTGAAAGCAAAGCCTATATTGTTCACAAACATTTTTGTTTAACTCTTTGATTTTCTGTATCCCTAGCAGCTTTGATGATTATGAAATATATCAATATAATGAAAACCGATTTAAAAATTCTTCTGGCCCACTTCAAGGCAGAGACCTTTCATTCTCCAAGAAGGTCAGCTTTACCACATACCTTGATGTAGACTATTATAAAAATACTTAAAATATCCCTATAATAGGCCTGAATTAACCAATACAAATATATATTTCTAACCAATATCAACTTATCAACTTATTTCTTCACATATTTTTGTTTTCAGGAATACCTGAGGAAAGCCTAAATTTATTAAGCAGAAAGTTTAATTCCACAATTGAAGACTTTAATTTTGACAAATATCTGAAATCATTTGGTGTACTATGGATTAAATTGCAAGATCTTAAATAACTTCTATTTTGTGTAATCAGATCTTGGAAAATTGAGTAAAAATTATTGCTTCATGATAGCTTTATTGATATAAAATATTGAGATAAATATATAACTTATTTTTTAAGGTGCACAGCTCAGTAATTTTTAATTTATTTGCAAAGATGTGCAACTATCAATTGTATACAATTTTAGAACATGGTCATCACCTTCCTCCAAAAAACTTTCACTCATTAATATCACTTCCAATTCCCTCTCCCCTCCAACCCCTGCTCCTCCTCCCAGAGAGTCACTAATGTACTTTCTGTCCCTAAATATTTCTTTACTGTGGACATTTAAATTGAATCATATAATATGTAACATTTCTGTAGCTGCCCTTTTCAATGTTTTCAAGTTTTATCCATGTTATAGTATCAGTGACTCATTCCTTTTTTATTGTTCAATAATATCCGAAAGTGTGTATAAACAACCTTTCGCTTATCCTTTGATCAAGTGATGGGACGTTAGGTTGTTTCAAATGTTGGACTATTATGTATACTGCTGCTGTAAAAGCAAATTTTTGTGTGGTTATATAATTTCTTTCTGGAGTTGTATATAACTGGGACTGGAAATTATGAGTTACATGGTCACTCTAATGCTTTGAGGAACTGCCAAACAGTTTCCAAAGTTTACCATTTTAAAATCACACCAGCCGTGAATGAGGGTTCCAATTTCTGTAGATCCTCACCAACACATTACTGCCCGTATTTTATATTATAGCCATTCTAATAAATTGCAAGTGGTGTCTCATTGTTGGTTCGATTTGCATTTCATGATGGCTAAGATGAACATCTTTATGATAGTTACTTTGAATTCTTTGTCATGTAATTCATATACTTCTGCCTTTTTAGAGTCAATTTCTGGAGATTTATTTTATTCCTTTGGTCCATGCTTCTCTGTTCTCTTGTGTGTGTCTCATAATTTTGTGTTGACATCTGTATATTTTAAACTATAGTCATCTTTCTCTAATGCCATAGACCTATTCTTATCTTTACAGACTGACTTCACAAAGAACTCCCTCACTGATCAAACCAGCTAATGAGTCTGGGGACTCTGGGTGATTTTTATTTGGGGTTATGCAACTTCCTTGGTACTGTATATGCAATTTCTGAATTAGAAAGTATTGTCTTTTTTTCCCCCCAGGAGTTTGTAGTATCTTGCTCTCTTTGATATCTGCTGGGCTCCGGCGATCCTTCTGCCTCAGCCTTCCAAGTAGCTGGAATTACAGGCATGCGCTACCATGCCCGGCTGATTTTTTGATTTATTGTAGAGATGAGGTCTCACTGCCCAGGTGGGTCTCGAACCCGTGGGCTCAGGCAATTCCCTCACCTCAGCCTCCCAAAGGCACGGGATTAAAGGCTGAGTCACCGAGCCTGGCTGGAATTTTCATTTTTAAAACTAGTATCTCAAAGTATTTTTTATTTTCTTTTGATTTCTTCTTAAGCCATTGGCTATTTACAAGAACGTTGTTTAATTTACACATACTTATAAATTTTCCAATTTCTCTCTGTTATAGATTTTTAATTTTATTCTATTTTGGTCAGAGAACATACCTTGTATGATTTGAATCTTTGTGATTTGGTTGAGTTTTTACGGCCTACTATATGACCTCACTGGGAGAGCACTCCTTGTGTACTTGAGTGTCATGTGTATACTTCTGGTGTTGAATGGAGCATTCTGTAGATATTTGTCAGGCTTACTTGGTTTATAGTGTATTGAAAGACTTATCTTCTGGTTAATTCTCTTTTTTCCCCCGATCATTATTGTAAGTGGAGTATTGAAGTTTTCAACTATTATTGAATCATCTGTTTTTCTCATCAATTTCACCACTTTTTCTTTCATGTATTTTTGTGCTATATTGCTAAGTGCACACATGTTTATAATGCATTTTCATGAAATATAATAATTTAATAAATTAATTGTAATGTAATTTTTCTTGTTATTCATTTCATATAATTACAAAAGCTGTTCCTTGTACCAAATAGCCCTTTTTTGTCTTTAAATCTGTTTTGCAATATTATTGTAGCCACTCTTTTTGTTTCTGCCCGATTTAATATTATTCCATTCTTCTATATTCAGCATATTTTTGAATTTGAATCTAAAGTGTGCCTCTTGAGTAAAGTATCTACAGTTATTGAGTAATATTTTTTATCAGTTCTATCAATATTTGACTTTTGATTGAGATGTGTAATCCATTTATATTTATTGTAATTATTTATAAGGTAAGATTTGTGCTTGTTATTTTGCTATTTTTTCTGTTATTTATTAATTTTGATTCTCTATAGTCTCTGTTATATTTTTCTATTGTGTTAAATTATATTTTCTAGTGCATCATTAATTTTCTTGCTTCTTTTACTAAATAAAATTTTTTTCTTAGTAGTTGTTCTGATAGTCAAAATTAACAGCTTAATTTAAAACAATTTTAGTTTATGAATACAATGTAATTTCAATTATTATATGTGTGTGTGTATATATGTGTATATACACATACTTTGCCACAATATAATTCAATTTCCTCCAGCCTTTCTTGTGCTAACATTGTCAAGCAAATTACATTTTTATACATCATAATCTTATAATCGCATTTTAAAAATTAATTTTATGCAATTATCTTTTAAATTATGTAGAAGACAAAAAACAAAATATATGTATACTTTTTAAGTATTTACTTTTGTAATTACCTTTGTCAATGCTCTTTATTCCTTCAAGTAGATTTGGTTACTGTACATTTTTATTTTATTTTATACTGAAGGATTCACTTTAGCATTTCTCAAATGACAGACCTATTAACTAAAAATTCTTTCAGTTTTTTCTTTTGTGAGAATGTCTTAATTTCTCTTTATTTTTAAAGTACCTCTTTGCTTAATATAAAATATTTGGTTGACATTCTTTTCCTTGAGTTCTTGTAAATACGTTATCCAACTGCCTTTTGGTCACCATGATTTCTAATGAGACAGCAGCTATTAATCATATTGGAGAATCACTTATACAAGACAAGACTATTCTTTTTGGCTTTTTTCATGTCTCTCTCTTTGTATTAGGCTTTTAAATCACAGTTTGACTATAATATATCTAGATGTTGATGTCTTTGACTTTATTCAACTTGGATTTTATTGAGGTCTTGTATGTACAAATTCATGTTTTCATCATTGTTAAAAAGTTTCAGTTCTTATTTCTTTGAAGAAAATTTCTGTTGTTTTCTTTTTTACTCCTTCTAGTACTCCCATTATGTACATATGGTGTGCTTAAAGACCTGAGACTCTATTTATTTTTCTTCATTCTTTTTTCGTTTTGTTTCTTAGACTAAATAATCTCTATTGCCCATGTTCAGATTTATTCCATTTTTCTACTAATATCTCAAATGTGCTTTTGAGCCCAGCTAATAAATTTTTGTAACATTTAATGTACTTTTCAATTCTTGAACATCTATGTCGTTCATTTTATAATTTCTATTAATGTTTTTTATGAGGATAGACATCATTCTACTTTCTATAACTCTTTTGACATATTTTTCTGGATTTCTTTGGACATATTTATAACCGCTGATTTAAATTTCTTTGCTACTTAATACAATATCTAGACTTCTTCAATGACCATTTTTATTGATTACTTTTTCTCCCTGAATGTAAGCTACATTTTTCTGGTTCTTTGTGTGTTTCACAATTTTTTAAAAATTAGAAACTAGACATCTAAAATAATACAATGTGAAAACTCCAAAAATTAGATTTTCTACCTCCTGAGTTTTTGTTGTTAGTTTTGTTGATATTTGTTTACTTGGTGATTTTTCTGAAGCAATCCCATAAATTCAATAGTCTTTGTCATGTGTGGTTCAGTGATATATTTGCTCATCTAATTTAGTAGTTGTATTTGTCCATTTGGGTTGCTATAATAAAATACCATAGATAAGGTCATTTATAAACAAAACAAACTTATTGCTCACAGTAGTGGATGCTGGAAAATCCAAGATCAAGGAAGGAACAGATTCAGTGTCTAGTGAGGTCTCACTCTGTGTTTCAAGATTTTTCTTTCCAGGTGTGTCCTCACCTGGCAGAATGTGTGAACAAGCTCCCTTAGTTCTCTATTACAAGAGCACTAGTTTTATTTATGAATACAAAGCCCTTATGACCTAATCTTCTCCCAAAGACTCCAACTCTTAGTACTATCACATAGGGGGTAAAGTTTTAACATATGAATTTTCAGGAGGCATATAGTCAAGACTATAAAAGTAGTCATTGAATGATTAAACAGAGATTCCTTTTAATTCCTTAAGTTGAATTTCTACTGACCTTTGTTGCAGAGGTATACACACACACACACACACACACACACACACACACACACACACACACATACACGTTGGAGAACACTTCAACACTTTGACAGTTCACAACTCTGCCTTAACCTTTACTTCCTGCTTGTGCAAGGCTTCAGTGTCAAAGTAAGATGAAGATCTATGATCTACTGAGGTCTTTTGTATGTGCACAACTCTGTATTTTTGTGGGGCCTTGTAGGTCTTTAGCAATATGTTAGAACTTTGTAAAGCCCCATATGGACAGTTCATTCTCCATATCATACTTTAAATTCTTTGGTCAATTATTTGCTATCCCAACTGACTTTGCCACTTCAGATATATGTATTATTTAACAATTGCTTTTTTTTTTTTTTTAACAGTCTTATGGGTGTGAGGCTTTTCTTACTGAGTGAGTTCTAAATCAGATAAAATAAAAACAAATTCTTTGAATGGGACTTTTCTGGGAAACTACCAAACATGTCAAATAATGACAATTTTGTGGGAGTGACATTCTTTGAAGAGTTACAAACACATCATGTTTCCCCAGGCTGAGGGGAATACTAACTGCTAAGTTTCTAGTATTCACAGTTACTATGGCTGCAGTTCTTCTAATCTTCAAGGTATCTGTGGAGTTGGGGAGAGAGTGATGGGAACAGAACAACTTAAAATACTATCAATCTTAGTTATACTGAAATTCAGCTGTTTTTCTTGAATAAATGCCTCTAAAGATTATTGTAAGACCAATGTAAGAAAAACGGCTGAGAGAGAGAGAGAGAGAGAGAGAGAGAGAGAGAGAGAGAGAGAGAGAGAGAGACACACACATACAACCTTAATTTTCTTAGTTCTGTCTCCTAATTTAATTTCCAGAGTCTGAAAAGTGTTTTTGTGGACAATGCTTGCCAGTATTCTTGTTGCTTTTATGGAAAAGTGAACTTTTAATTACTAACTCCATCATTCTGAAAGTGTGTCTCAAAAAATGTTTTATACTTTAATAAAATCTTCCAACTAACATATCCTCTATCTCATTTTTAAATACAAATTCTACATTTTCTGTCTGGTTCCTAAAATATATGTTACTTTACTTCCAAGGCAATTTATTCCGTCCATTATATGCCAATGACATCTGTTGCAGTAACGTAAGACAAGGCAAGACATAAATCATTGATATTTCCTAGATTCTGTGCTGAAACACAGATACATCAACAATGCTTCATTGGTTTGAATATTTCAGTTCTCCAACAATAAGAAAGGCTGCTAATACTGAGCAATGGTCTCCATCTCTTCTTAGAATGACAGATTTTTAAAAAAGTCCCCCCAAAGTGGAAAACACTACTTTTTAAAGATGGCATTGTAAAAATAAAATTAGAGTTACATTTATATGCCAAAATTAATAACATTAAAGGAAAATGCACGCATGTGTTTTTAGAGCGAGGAAATGAGAGCACATGCTGAGAGTTGAGGACAACCTACACTCAATCAGGATTCAGGTGTGGTGCCAGAAAAGCCAATTTCAGCATTTGCTGCAGCTGTGTGCCACCAAGAACACCTCAGTTGCGTCTCATTGTATTATTCCTTAGCCATCTTTTTAAAAGAGAGAGAGAGAGCAAGCGAGAGAGAGAGAGAGACAGAGAGAGAGAGAGCAAGAGAGAGAGAGAGAGACATACAACATTAATTTTCTCAGTTCTGTCTCCTAATTACTTTCACTCTTAAAAAATGATACAGAAAAATGCCTGAAGGCTGTGAGTCTGTAAGCACTAGATGCTATAGTAGTTCTAAATAATCTAATGTACTGGGCAGTGACTGCATTAAGAAATCGGGAACAGATTAAGGCACAAATGACAGGACTTTATATCCACATCTATCAGCATAATCATTAAATATTCCACTCTTGAACTTCAAGGGACTTCTAAAAATGAAGGAACTGAAGTAATGATTCTTAGCATCAAAAATGTAGTTGCTTTGTAAAAATATAATATTATAGTTAAAGCAGAGGATGAAGAGAGAGCCTGAAAAGGGAGACTTCTCTCTAGCTATTGGCAGATCAATGTTATTGTTATCTTATGCTGATATCAGGAAGAATAAGAATGCTTTGGGAGTAGAATAAATTTTGGTTTAAGTGTAATTACTTCAATGCAGTGCAACTTAAACCAAAGTAATGATAAAATGTAAAGAGAAAAATGAAAATATTAAATAAATATTTAGCAAACACCTATCATGAGCAGGGTGAAGGAAAGTGTCTTGATTCCTATCTTTGGTGAATAAATTTAAAGTGCAATACAACATATACATTTCTGGCATTCCAAGGCAGTCCTTGATTTGAGGACAATTCTATCATATAACTGCCATGTGCACAACCCATTGGTCATTGCCTTCTCTTCCTTCCCTTAATGCTACACCTGAGATTCATAGCCTTTCAATTTGTTCACTGCCCAAGGATAGTCATAAAGTAGTCTAAAATAAACAAGCAAATAACTTGTGACATACATAGAGTTGGAGGCCATTTTCCAAAGTAAAGTGACTCAGAAACAGAAAGCCAAATACCACATGACCTCGCTGACAAGTGGGAGATAAACGATAGGTAGACATGGGCATACAGAGTGGAATAATAGGCATCAAGTAGGTGGGATTGTGTAAGGGGCACGAGGAATGAAATTCTACCTATTAGGTACAACGTACACTAGTCAAGTGATGAGTGCACTAAAACTCAGATATCACCATTACATGATCTATTCATGTAACACAACACTTGTACATCTAAGTCTATAAAAGTTAGAAGAATTATACAAAATTTAAAAGTATGAGTATTAAGTATTACAAAGAAAAAACAACAAAATGACAGAATAAAAATAAATTACTGAATTTATTGATTTTGGACAAAAAAGATGAATTTAATAAAGCAATTGTAGTAAAATTCTGAAAGTGAATGTCAGATTGCAATAAATTAAGAAAGGTATTTGTCAAACAAAAACAGTACAGAAGACATATAAAATGACAATTTCAGAAAGCTAAATGAAAACTAAATAAAAAAAATAGAGTATGCTATTTCAAATAAGTAAAGGGATCAATGAAAGAGCCTTTCAAGGCAGTCCAAGCTGCAAAGAGCAGAACCCTTCATAAAACAACACTTCAGAAAATGATAGATATTTCCATTTTTCTTTTAATTTTTTTATTTTAAAGATGTAGGGTACAATTCAGGGTTAGGTATACAAATGCTCATTATGCAGTTACCCTTGTTGATGAGGCATTCCTCCCTGCTCCCCTGGCAGTTTTCCACTACTGCCAATCTCTTTGGCAGTATAGTATTATGATAATTGTTCCTTCAAGGTCTGCTTATGTGTGACAACATGTGGTGCTCAGTTCTTTGTTTCTGTGATTGGTCACTTAGTGTTATAGTCTGTAAGTCCATCCAAGTTGCTGTGAAGTTGATAATTTTGTCCTTCTTTATGGTTGCATAATATTCAATCATGTATCACTTTTTAAAAATCCAGTCCTCTTTCAATGGGCAGCTCAGTTTGTTCCATGTTTTTGCTATTGTGAATATGCTGCAATAAACATGAGTGTGTAGGAATCTTTTTCATAGAGAGATTCGAGTTACTCTGGGTATGTTCCCAGTAGGTAGATTGCAGGGTCATCTACAAGAAATCCAAAGTCAACTTACTACTAAACAGACAGAAGTTGGAACCATTTCCTCTGAAAACCAAAACAAGACAAAGATGCCCACTCTCACCCCTTGTGTTTAACATAGTCTTGGAAGTCCTAGCTAGAGCAATCAGACAAGAGAAGGAGATGAGTGGTATCCAGATAGGAAAAGAGGAAATTAAGTTATCCCTCTTTGCAGACGACATGATTCTATACCTTGAAAACCCAAGGGAATCTGTCAAAAAACCCCTTGCACTGATAAAGGACTTTGACAATGTCTCAGGGCATAAAATAAATGTGCGAAAGACAGTTGCATTCCTATACACCAACAATAAACAAACAGAAACCCAAATAAAAAGCACAATCTCATTCACAATAGCCACAAAGAAAATGAAATACCTTGGCAACATCCTAACCAGAGAAGTGAAAAACCTTTACAATAAAAATTACAAAACACTGCTCAAAGAAATCAAAGATGACACAAACAAATGGAAAAATAATCCATACTCATGGATTGGAAGAATCAACATTGTTAAGATGTCCATCCTAGCCGGGCTCGGTGGTTCAACCTGTAATCCCACGTTTTGGGAGGCTGAGGTGAGTGGATTGCCTGAGCCCGCAGTTTCAAGACCCGCTGGCAACTTGGCGAGACCTCATCTCTACAATAAATAAAAAAAAAATAGCTGGGCGTGATAGCACGCACCTGTAGTTCCAGCTACTTGGAAGGCTGAGGCAGAAGGATCGCCGGAGCCCAGCAGGTCGAGGCTGCGGTGGCCAGGAGTGGCCACTGCACTCCAGTCTGGGCGAGATGTCCATCCTACCCAAGGCAATCTACAGATACTTCCATTTTTATCCTTTATCATGAATTAAAATATGAAAAATATTTTATGTTGCTTTATAGAGAATAATTAGTTCAATAGGTGATGGTCATGTAAAAACATACTGGAGTCTATACGAGTATGAATGGAAGCAATATTAAAACTATTGAAAAATGCAATGTGACAGTGTGAAAAGAATGTTGCTTTCTGAAGGAGATGAGTTGGCCCCGGGATCAGTCCATGACAATGTTTTACTAACTGCATTACAGCCATAAGTGAGTAATGCCATCTTCCTGGCTCTCAGATTTCTCACTTGCAAAATTAAGATTGTTTTAAAAATGAATTATTATAAGCCACATGAAATCGCTTAGCAAACTTACTGGCACATAGCAGGCGATTGATATATGCAGGCAATGGATACCTTGTCTATTGTGAAGATCTTCATTGCAGGTGCCAACTTGAACTGTGTTGTTATGGATGTTAGAGAAGAGATTAAGATGGATGACTTAAATGGTTGCTTCAAGCTTTAATATCTTACGACTCTTTAAATGAAGTGTCTAACATCCCAAAAGCTTGTACACTGGCAAAGAACCGTGAGTGTTGACATCAGAATTAAGAACTATTGATTCTGAAAGCATGCTCCTTTCAAGTCATAATATCTAGGTTGTCCACAAAGATTGTTCACAGCATATGTGGATTCTTTCAACAAAAAGGATCGCAGTAGCTTAATTGATTTGCAAAGGTAGTCAATTGACTAGAAAAAACTTTTTTTTTTTTTAAACTCAAACTGCTCCTTTTTTTCTCATTTGAAGACAAGGTTTCTGAAATTAATATGGAAAAGATCCCCAGTTATTTATTATTTTTAAATGTATATTTCCCTTTTCGGGAAAAATAGAGTCCACTGGTTATATAATTATTTTAGAAGGTTGCTAGCTTTTCTAATTATGTGAAGTATTTGTTTGGGAAAAAAATTAAATTAGGAATTTGGGATAGGAAAACATTTTTAAAAGAAGCAGGATTCAAAAGTGCTTGTGCTGTTCCCATTTTTCTCCTACTCTACAAAATATATATGTATTATACACATACATACATAGAAATGTATGTATATATTTTATATTGCTCTCTATATTATATTTTATTGTTATATTATTACAAATTATATATAGTTTATTGTATATTATATGACTATATGTTATGTTGTTATATATTGTTATAGTTAGTGCTAATATTTTATGAAGTTTTCCAAAATATGAAAATCAAAAAGTTGGCTGGTTATGAGAATCCTTGGGTATTTGATGATCTCTAGGTCCTTTTGTTATTGAGTGTCATAATATGCCTTTATTCCTAGAATGAGATCTCATGTTAAGTGACGTTGAAGCATTGTGAACTCTGGGGATTTTGTGAATCTTATCCTGAAAAAAACAGATTTAGAGCTTTTGCTTAATAACTCATATATAAAATAACACTTAACTTTCAGATAAAGATTTAAGAAATGCAAATATCCCACCAAAATCATGCAAAAACTACACTCCTTTGCTGTGTTTGAAATCTTCTGTAAAGCAGCTTTCAGCCTGTGGGCTTTGATTTTTACCCTTCCCCCTGTAGAACCGGAAGCTCACAACTACTTGTTATATACCATACAACTACATGTTATATGCCACATCTAGTTTCCAATCACCAGTTAGGAGTGGAAGTGCTCACAAAGGGAAATAATGTAGATTGAGATGAGAGGAGTCTCAGGACAGAGAGTCGACAGCACTTTGATGTCTGAGGAGGTGGGAGATAGAAATGTAAATGGACACAAGATTTAGGCAACAAAAAGACAGTTTGGAAATAAAGTGAAAATGTGCACTCTGTCAAATGCCCACAGAAAGTCAATTTATAAAAGGATTGCAACATATATGTTACATTTTAGAATTTATGTAATTATTGACATCATCAGGGTGGTTTTTGTGGTGATAGGGATTAGAAACTCATTTGAAATTAGAGTGAAGCCTGAAAATAGTTATGAGATTAAAGGCAGTCTCTTAAGTAAATCATTATTTCAAGAAAGTTGACTAGAAAACCTGATAGAGCAAATACTGGCCAGATGACACAGGATCTATTAAGAATTTTGGTTTGGTTTTGTTTTGGTAAGAGGTGATGGCAGAGGCAAGATCACACTGAAATGGGGGTAGAAAACATTCTTTATAAAAGGAAAAATGGAAGAGTGATCAAGGAAAGTCCATAATCAACAGTATCAGCTTCTTGAAAAGACAGGAAATGAAGAGCTACTGCTCACACATTGAAGAAAGTTCTTGAGAAATGGCGAGAAACATCACTCTTAAGACAGAAGAAGGAGATTGGTGCAGATGCAGGCAAGCTGGGGACTAGTGTCAAGGAGTTGAGAAGACTGTTTGACCACTGCATTTTCTTTATGACTTATGAAATGGACACAGTGTATCATCTCAGTTGGAGTGGGGAAGAGTTTGATGGTTTGGGGAGAGAAGCAAAGGTACTAGAAAGTTCAAATCGCTCTATGAAAAAGATACTTGCACATGCATGTTTACAATAGCAAAAGCATGGAACCAATCGTGGAACCAATGGTGCTGCCCATGAAAAGTAGGACTGGATAAAGAAAATGTGGTATATTTACATGATGGAGTATTATGCAGAGATAAAGAAAAACAAAATTATAAACTTTGCAGCAATCTGGATGGAATTAGAGTCTATAATACTCATCGATTTATCACAGAAACAAAGTTCTAAGTACCACATGTACTCACTCATAAGTGGACTATAAGAAAGGGACTGGCAAGTTGGGTGTGGGGCTCACACCTTTAATCCCAGCATTTTGGGAGGTGGAGGTGAGAGGATTGCCTCAGACCACAGGTTCAAAAACAGCTTGGGCAACATGGTGAGACCTCTTCTCTACAATAAGTAAAAACAAAAATTAGCCAGGCATGATGGCACATGCCTATAGTTCTGGCTACTTGGAAGGCTGAGGCAGAAGGATCACCAGAGTCCAGAAGGTTGAGGCTGAGGTGGCTGTGAGCATGCCAGTGTACTTAAGCCTGGGTGACAGAGTGAGACTCTGACTCAAAAAAAAAAAAAAAAAAAAAAGAACAAAGAAAGAAAGGGATTGGCAGCAATGGGAAATTGCCAGGGAGAGCACATAACATCAAGGGTACCAACACTTTTTTTTTTTTTTGAGTTGGAGTCTCACTCTGTCACCCAACTGGAGTGCAGTGGCCGCTCTCGGCCACCACAGCCTCGACTTACTGGGCTCTGGCGATCCTTCCACCTCAGCCTTCCGAGTAGCTGGAATTACAGGCGTGCACTGCCACGCCCGGCTAATTTTTTTATTTATTGTAGAGATGAGGTCTCGCCAAGTGGCCCAGGCGGGTCTCGAACCCGCGGGCTTAGGCAATCCTCACCTCAGCCTCCCAAAGGGTACCCACACTTTACCTGTACAACGACCAAGTATGTATCTAACCCTGAAATTGTACCCCACATTTTTAAAATAAAAAAAGCAAGTTGGTAAAAGCTATGAAAGGGCATGGTGTCTAGACAAACATAGCAAGGTGGCCAGGCAGCTTTGAGGTTTCATATGTTAATTTTCCTGTGGTTGCTGACCATTAATTTATAGTGAAAACAATCTTTCCAGTGGTGGTTTTTCCAACCAACACTCCATTTGGGATTGTGAGATGGGGCTGTGGAAGGGGAACTTAGTGCCAGAGAGTGGAAGGTGTCTGCAAGAGAGTGACAGAATGATGGACCACAGAATTCAGGATGAATAAGGAAGGAGATAAAGCCAGGAGGATGCATGACTCAGTGTAACCAGGTGCCAAAACACATTCAAGATCTTTATGAGTTTCAATAATTTTGTGTGTAAAGCATTGCAAGCCATAATCAGTGAGAGGTATAGCAGACTTGTGGATTTCAGGAGTGGAGTCAGGATGTGACAACTTTTAAATAAAGTACAGTAGGTCAGAATGTCATTAAAGGAGAATAAGGTAGAACTGTCAGCAGTTGAGGCTTTCGAAAATTCAAGTCCCCTAGGAAACTGAAAGATGATGATGAAAAAGATATGAAGCCAGACGCCACACAAATGAAAATTAATAACCCGAAGATTGATATGGAAACATATTAAAAAGAGGGGAAGGTGGTGTAACTGGATAGTATAAACGTTGAAAGGGGAGCAGGGTTGTATTTGTAGATTTATTTTACTCTATTTTTAATATAGAAAACAATTTCCTGGAAACCATATACGGGTGTGAACAAAGGAACTGGCCTCACTTTCTGGTCATAAAGTGTGTGAAAAAAATGAATGCATTTGAAACTTGAAGGACATTTTTATACAGTGCTAATACATCTGGTTAGTTCTGAAAGGATAATGCTTAATTTAAGTTGGTAGTGAATGTAGAGCCACACACATGACGAATCTTTCCGATTACACTCATCTGTAACTATTGTGGACATCATATTTTTCGTTTCTAGAGATGTATTTTGTGCTAGACATACTGCAGATACTAAATCACCTTATTTTATTTTTTATTTTTTGAGTCAAAGTCTTACTCTATCACCCAGACTGGAGTGCAGAGGCATGCTCATTGGCCACCTCAGCCTCGACCTGCTGGGTTCAGGCGATCCTTCCGCCTCAACCTTCCAAGTAGCTGGAACTACAGGCATGTGCCGCCGTGCTCAGCTAATTTTTTTATATTGTAGAAGTGAGGTCTCACCATGTTGCTTAGGCTAGTCTTGAACTTGTGGGCTCAAGCAATCCTCTCAAAGTGCTGGGATTGCAGGCATGAGCCACCATGCCCGGCCACTTTATTCTCATAGGAGTGCTTGGATGTGGTTATTTTAATTTCACACTTGCAGAGAAAAAGACATAAACCTCAGAGAGCTTAGGTAGCTTTCCCAAAGTCACCCAACAAATAAACGTGACTGTTGAGACTTGGACTTTAGGGATATTGAACATAATTCCATCTCAAGCCAACTTAACCATTCTGAGCGTCAGCTTCCTCACCAATAAAATTAGAACAATATTAACACCTACCTCAGAGAGTGAGATCAACATGTACATTATTTAGAGTTGTGAGAAACACTCATTAAATGGTGAATATATGTTAGCAAAAATATAAACTGCCTCTATAAATTTTTAAAAATTTGTATCTGATTGTATAGACAAAGTTAAGACTCCAATTTCAGAAGCATAAATATAATATGCACTTTAGAAGAGGTTTCTTATTTCTGATAACATGAAAGGTAGTCTTAAAACAATAACTATGTCAAGAGTAGGGGAAAATAACACTTTCCACCTAGGATTATTTTTCAGTGTATTGGGAATTACCACATGCTAAACTGAAGAAGTAAGAAGTAATTTTAGGATCCTTTTATGATGGAGGATACTTGCCCTCCTGTTAAAATCTGAAATTTGAAGCCTCCTCATGAATAAAAATAACTCAGCCATCTGTGCAACTTAAGGACAAAATTGACCAGCATTAATGGCATCCTTGCATCTGCTCCATTTGAAGTGTGAAGGTAGCAGGGCAAGAGCAATACTGGGTGGACCCGGCTGACAATGATGAAGTGACGTGCTGGCATAATAGAGCATGATGAAGTAGGCCACAGTGAATCACCATGCCTGAACAGGCATTCATGTCACCAAAGAGGACACTGTACACTTTGACATGGATGAGAGCTGACTGCCTTTGAGGAGAAAGGGAACATACCTCATGTGACTCTGTGCAAGTGACTGTGGGTCAAATAAAGGAACAGAAGAGACTGGCCTAGGAGGATGCAAGAACTAAGTTTCACTTGATAAAAATAAATAGTGCTGAATGGGAGCAATTATTAGCAGTTATTTTCTGCTAACATGGATCCCATTGTTTGAAATTTCATTAAGCTTTTTCTGGAGGCAATACAAATTCTGCTTGAACCATGGAGACTTTTCCATGTTTTTGAAGCAGTTTTCATGAGCCCGGATAGCAGAAAGCTGAGATCATGTTAGGAGATGAGTATATGTCCCTTTTAATCTTAGATGACACTTGTTATTTTATTACTGTTTCATCTGCTTTGCTGCAGGCCTGTGATACACCAGCTCTTTCTTCAGATGTCAGATGCGTCCTGCCTTTGTTACACTTGACAAGCTGGATGTCACGAAGTCACAGCTCTCAGTGTTCTAGGAATGGAAAAGTAAAACAAAATTTGTGCAATCCTTCAATGGCTGCCAAAACTTACTCAGTGGCTGAGAACTGAGAGCTAAATGCAGAGGGTATGGCCTCTTCTAGCCTGTCCCATCCTCTTCTGCTCACCAACAAAGAAAGAGTGAAGGAGAGCAGAGAGGTGGGCAGGACGTTCTGTGGAGGCAGTATGGCTGCCTTTCTCCAGGTCACTCTCCTATTTGCCAAGGTGCCTCAGGAAGTTGAGGGTATTGAGAACCAAGGCAACATTCTCTGTGCCTCCAAAGGGCGTTTCAACTTCCTGATACATATTTCCTATCTACTTCACAGAAAAAGAGAATAATACCCATCCCTTCAGCTATCTTACTGTCTTTTTTTCCTGTCAGGTTTTTAGGTAGCTAAAATGAGAATTAGCTGCACAACTGTTTGCTTTATTTTTTATGACAAACATGAGAAGCAAAGATGATGAAAGATCCTACCTAGTGGTGATGAGGAAAGAATTCGATGATATAATCTTTTAGTGGTCAGTGCCTCAAAAGTCACATCTTAAAGTGCTGACAAAGAAACTGCCATGAGGCCTCAGTCACAATTGTACTAATAGAGCCAACATTTAGACCAAAATATAGGTGACAGAGCCTGACTATTGTGTACTTGTGGGAAAAGATCCCAAATATCAAAAACCAGAATTGTCCTGAGAAATATTGGTCATTTTGGTTATTCCACATACACAGATCTAAAGTTACAAAAATAAAACTTACCTCTCTTTCTTTTTTGTTCAGGTCTTTGGAAGAAACCAATGAGCATCTTCCTGAAACTGATCTTTGGGTCATGTCTTTCTAAAAACTTAACACTAGAAATTATGACATGCCCTGGAGAGGTTAGGCCCCATTTCTTAGATTATGAGATGACAGATCTATATGAAAGTCACTGGAAATGTGAGAAGAGAAGACACATTTATTTCCCCTTCTAGGAAGAAAACACATTCCCTTTGAGTCATTATTTGTGAACATGTCTCCAAAAGCTACAGATAGGTCACAGGTGTAGAGACAATCAACAGGGTCCTCAAAAAACAGACATTAAAGAAAAATGGTTGTAAAGAGAGCTACACTTGCTTTGCTTCAGCTATGAGGCTTATTCACATGCATAATGATACTTTTTATGAGACATTTATTACAAATGACCTCATAAGTAAAGTCTCATGTAAAAAAATACAGAAAGAATCATAAAGGGAAGTGACAGATTTTATGAATTGCTTACGGGAAAAATGTAAAATATCATAGTTTGTTATGAAGCATTTGAGAGTGCTCAGGAAAACATGAAATCATTTTTATTGAAAAAGATTGATTTAAAGATGTTTAAAGGTATCTTTTAAAAATGAACATAAATCATGACAATAGGACAGTCTTTCAATGGAATCTAAAATGATAATTTTAGGTAAAGGAAATTAGATTTTTTAAAAGGAGGCAGAATAGATGATGGAGCACATGTGCTTGCGTGTGTGTGTGTGTGTGTGTGTGTGTCTGTCAGAAATCACATCCAACTTGTTGATATACGAGGAAGTGGAGTCATCAAAATAGGAATTCCATTACTTATTTTGATTATTTTCTCATCAGTGACTCTTTGTAAAAGCTGAGACCTATTTCCTATTGGATCTAATGAGTTATTTATAAGGATTATTATTATTATTTAGGATTATTATTGCTGTTATTTAAGGTGAGAAAACATTAGAGATAGTGATTTTACTTTGAGTTATGTATTAAGAGATTAAGAGTGGAGCCCTTCTTTAATCTTTCCTTAATTCTTATTTTTATTGAAGTATTGGAGATCTTAAGTGCCTACCCATTTACTGTTTTCTACGCAGTGTTAGTCGTAACAATAGCTAAATTTATTTATTTTTATTTATTTATTTATTTATTTGAATTGGAGTCTCACTCTGTTGCCCAGACTGGAGTGCAGTGGCCCCAGCCACCTGCTGGGGCTCCGGCGATCCTTCCACCTCAGCCTTCCAAGTAACTGGAATTACAGGTGCGCGACTGTACCACGACCGGCTAAATTTTTGATTTATTGTAGAGATGAGGTCTCACCAAGTTGCCCAGGCGGGTCTCGAACCCGCGGGCTCAGGCAATTCACTCGCCTCAGCCTCCCAATGCGCAGGATTACAGGCTGAGCCACCGAGCCCGGCTCAATAGCTAAATTTAATACAAGATTTCCTGTATACCACCCACATTAAATGCAAAATAAATATAAAATGACATGCATTTGCTCATTTTATTCTCTCAACAGTTTTATGATTAGATACTATTTTATACCCATTTACGTGTATAGAGTCTGATGCTGAGAAATGCTGTGTAGGATGGGTGTGGTAGCTCACCTTTATATAATCCCAGTACTTTGAGAGGCAGAGGTGGGAGGATTGCTCCAGCCCAGGAATTCAAGACCACCTGGACCACTTGGAGAGGCCACATCTCTCTACAATTAATCAAAAAGTTTGTTGGGTGTGGTGGCATGCACCTATAATCCCACTACTTGGGAGGCTGAGGCAGAAGGATCATCAGAGTCTAGCAGGTTGAGGCTGTGGTAGCTGTAATCGTGCCACTGCACTCGAGCTTGGGCAACAGAGTAAGATTATGATTCAAAATCAAAAATGCTGTGTTATGACAACTCCAGTTTATGATCCCAGAGCTCATGTTTTTAATCACCGTAACAACGTTTCTCTTTTACATAATGGACCCCAAAATTTCTTTTATTGTTTGTTTCCTTGTATGAAATAGACCTTTGCCTTCACAAAGTTGGATCACGACTAGGAACCAAGTTTACCTCTGGTGCCATAGAAGGTTCATGTCTGTGCTAGCTCTTTTCTCTTGCTTTTCCCAGTAGCAGCTGCTGAGAGTGCCAATACACACTCTTTCTTCTTTTTTTTTTTTAATTTTTAATTTTACAGATGTGGGGTACAATTCCGGGTTAGGTGTACAAATATTCATTAGGCAGGTACCCTTGTTGATGAGGTGTGCCCCCCCATCCCCTGGCAGATTCCCACCACTCCCAATCCCATCCCTGCACCCCCTCCCCAAGTTTCCCACTGCTGATCCTTTTCTTATAGTATTACGATAATTGTTCAAGGTTTGCTTATGAGTGAGAACATGTGATACTCAGTTCTTTGTTTCAGTGATATGTCACTCAGTATTATAGACTCTAAGTCCATCCAAGTTGCTGAGAAGTTAATGTTTGTTTTTCTTTATGGATGTATAATATTCCATCATGTATATGTACCACATTTTCTTCTAAGAGGCTTCTGCCCTTACAGTCAGAGAGAGGAAACAGGAAAGTTTCTCTTCCCACTGGCACCAAACCCAAAGTATGAAGACATGCTTACTCTTCCCTGTGAAAGAGTGGCAAGGTGTTCCCCATAGGACTAGCTAACCTATTCTTTTTACTCTTACATTGTGCCTTTCTTTGCGGGCTCTCAGAACCACTGCAGATGTTTGAATACAGTGAGTCCCATGAACTTTGCTTTTGCCTATGAGCAAATATTCTGGAACATTTTGGTGTGTCCTGGTACTGTATCTCTACCCTGACCATGGCACAATAACCACTGCTACATATGCCAAGTCTTCCTATGACTAAATTTTTTCTCAGTAGTCACAGCAATGCCTGTATCATGTGTGCTGACAGTTGTGTTGGCTTCTAAAATGGAGTCAGTGATCATCTGGGATGCTCTGTCACATTTTCTTTCATCACAAAACTCCTAGGGAAGCTTATTTGGACAGTAGAGGCTGCCAATGTTTCATGACTAACAGAAACATTAGATATCACCTATGAGAGACAAGTTTGGCACAAGTAAATCTGCTAAATCTTTACTATATTATTTGACCACTATTCTTATGATTAACCCTCACAGCTTGACATACTCCAGAGACTTTATAAGAGTTCTCTTTTCCTAAGGGAGTAAGGCTGAATTCAGAAGTATCTTATTATATTCAATTTAAATTTAGAAACAGTAAGTCAGTCTCACAAAATTAAAATATATCAGTGCTCATGACTGGAATTGCTACTTAATATTCAGGTTTTGAAGCGTCCATTGAACACTACTATTTTTCTTTGCATATGATTTACTTTCAGTGTCTCAGTTTTAGTTAAACCAGAAAATTTTAAATGCTAAAGCCACAGACTTAATGAAATCAGGAAAAGACTCTGCCTATATATCTATAAGTATATGCACATAAGAACAAAGAGCTCTCTATATGTCTTCTTCTTTCGTGTAACCACATATATATGCACACATATGTGTATACAATTTTATATATGTATAGACCAATGTGAAAACACATATTACATATATTTAGTAGTATATAAAATCGTATGTTCCTCTTCTTTGTCTTTTCTCCTTTTATCATTTAGAGATGAAAACTCAATACTGCAGGGTCTTTAAGCAAATGATCAACTCAGGTTTCACTTTTTTTTCTTGGTTTTGGGGTTTTTAACAGATTCTGTTAGCCAATGCCAAATATATGCGAATTGGAATAACTTTATAATTAAATAAATTGCAATGCTTGTAATCTATACAATAAGTCATGTTTTCCAGTCTGTGGTGCCCTTTCAATTCTCTGCATGATATTCCTGTCTAAAAGGCACTAATAGAGACATTCTGATCTTGAAAAGAAAAGTGAGGAAAATCAACATCTAAAACTCAACAAAGTCCTGGGTAGTAAAAGGTCTTTGTTCTGCAGAGTGTTCTCCCACAGAGGAACAGAATTTTCTTTTAGCTTTTACATTTGACTCCCAGGCTCTGAAATATAATAATCAAAGCTCTTTGCTACCTTATGCTGAATCTCCTGTACATGAAATCTTTTTATTTAGCAAGAAATGGAATTCTTGCCCCCAAATAATTTTATGAAAGCTTGAACATTTGCCAGTTAAAAATATCTTTTTTATTATGATGTTACAAGAAACTGCTGGTGGGCTACTGGGATAATTAGAGAAGACGAGAGGATATTTAATAAGTTTTCCAGGGTGCATTTGAGAATGTAACATAGATTATCATGTGCTCCTGATAATTTTATCTTTCTCTCTCTAGATGGCAAGATACCCTGTTGTTGTAATGCTTAAATTAGAGATCCAAGACAATTTTGAAACCTAGAAAAGTCTAACATTTTTCATGCATGTTTGTAAGGACAGGTGAAGCTTGATTCTCTGTCAGCTACTCTGGGCCTCATATTCAGCTCCATGGACAGATCAGTATAAACAAATCGATAGCACATCTTACTGGAAGATGCATTTTGCCTTTTCAGGGAATGAAAATAACCTTATAGTTAAATGAAAAGAAGAAACATAGCAATGCTCTTGGAAATTGTTCTGCATTCATTGTGCACCTTGATGTCTGCCCCTGCTTCTGTGAGGATGGGGGCAGGCATTTCAAGCTAGGTCACACAGGCTACATCCTGCTCCTGTAGATTTTTGAACAACTCAAACAAGACTGAAAAAAGTGATGCTCTCCAGCAAAGGCTTCCACAAAAATTCTACCGAATGAACTCTAGGGGGAGATGATGAGCTAGAAGCAAAGCAATAGAAATGCCACTACGAGATTGGTGGTGTCCCCACCCTGCCAATGGAAGAAAGAAGCAATGGAGAAAGAGGACTTAATTACTTGCTTGGTGATAACGATATTAGGGCAAAAGTAAAAGTACTGTCATTCAAGAAGTGGTCTGTCAAGGAACCTGCTCTCTGGAGGATTGATAAATCTATGTGGAATTTCAGTCAACGGGTAACCAGAACAGAATGAGAAAGGCTAATAGGAGGTAAAGAAAGAAATGTGTGCACACTCTTGTGATCAATTCCTTGAAGTTCAGATCACACTCTTGTGATCAATTGCTTCAAAAATAGCCGCCCAGGTAAAGTTGCAGTGTCAATATCCACAAGCTCTAATAGCCTCAACAAGTGTGGAAATCACACAAGCATCACTTGTGAACAGGTGGCATCTCTAAGAGTTGGATGTCTTAGACCAAGGGTCAGCCAACCACATTCCACAGGCCAAATCTAGTCATTTGGCTAAGTCTGTTTTTGTAAATAATGTTTTAAAGGAACATAGTCCCACTCATTATTTCTCCATTGTCTATGGCGTTATGCAGAGTGTTGCTCACTTTTGAAGTCTACTATTAGGAATATAAGGGCAGAGTTGAGTAATTGTGACAGAGACTTTATGGCCTGCAAATCCTAAAATATTTAGTATCCGGCTGTTTACAGAAAAACCTTTCAGATGACTCCTTGGTGGTCATAAGGAGCCTATGTTCTCTGTTGTGTCAGGTAAGTTCTACAGCAACTCCACAGCAGGTTGGCCTGTAATACTGTAACATGTCATTGTCACGTGGTAGGGAAAGACTTCATGAAATACCCCACAAATTACTCAACTTAGTTTTGTGTCTTTCATGTAAATTCCAGATTCATTCAGCTTTGGGAACTCCTTTTACAATTTGACAGCCACTATGCTACTTCTCAAAGAGAAGAGTTCTTTTTGTTTGTTTGCTTGCTTATTTACTGTAAGGAAGATTTCATAATCCTCCTGCCCCAAATATAATTTTGGCTGAGCCTGCTTGGTGATAGGAACTCACAGCAGTGCATTCACTTATACCTCATCCATCCTAATGGATTTCATCCATTAGGGCTCCAGAGTAAATGAGAACAGAATAATTGCTGAACCTAGGCTTATATAGCTCAATGGCGGCTCAGGAATTCTGTTTCAGAGTGGAATCGTTGGAAGGTCTTGTTTTAAAACTGCATTTGCATAGGAAGTACACTGCTTGTCCTTTTATTCAATAACATACTTCAACACATTTAAATCATTTTTACTTTGAAAATTACTCTTATTTACATTCTAGCTACAATTTTTATTATCAAATTTTTAATAGAAGTGACTTTGGTATTGGTGGAGATTATGAAGGAGTTAAATATATACTAAACCACCTCCTGGAAATACCCTTGTGCTAATTATACACAACTTGGAACTGCCTCAACCATTCTCTTCTACTATCCTGCATGGAACTGCACTTACCCCAATTCAGGACATTTTGAGGGAATGTAACAAAGCCACTTGACAGCAATTTATATCTGTAGGCCAATTCACAGTTTTCAAAGTACTTACATATACATTAGTCAATTAACTGCCCACATGCTGCAACAGATAAGACAGCAAGTGTTAATGTTTATTCCATCTAATATGTGAGAGATCAGAGATTCAGAGCAGTTACATAAATTCCCTAAGAAAAAGGATAGCAGAAATCTTAAACAAGCTCTTCTGACTTGAAATCTTGTCTTCTGTTTGAGGCTAAAAGCAAGACTTACATGGTTTACAAGTGTGTGTGTTTGTTTTTTTACTGTCCAAGAAAAAAGTTAGGGTGAGATTCCTTCAAACCTAATTTTTGATATTTAAAAGGGAAGAGAACTGTATTAGAAATCCCTCACTCTACTCTATAGCCTGAGTCTGGTTGTCTTGAACCTGGTTCTACTTTGAGGATCAGAAGCTAATTATTCATTGTTTTTTGCTCTTTGCAACAAATCTTAGTCCCCTCCCATCCTCTCCATCATTACACCACTCCAGCAGATGGATACTTTGGGTTAATTAACCTGACTGTCTGAAATCAGAAAGGTAAAGAGAAAGCAATTTGTTTCCTGGTGAAACTACTGCTTTCTGAGCTCTTTCATCTCTCCTGTGCTCTACCTGAAACATGCATCCAGAAACCTCCTGTCCCAATGGAAACCAATGGCTCCTCACCTCTAAGATATTGCTTGTTTATCCTGTGACAAGTCTAGCCTCCAAGCAGTGAGACCCAGGTGCCTGAGCTAGAATACCACCAGCATTTGCAGCACTGCTCCCCATGGCTGCAGGTGACTTCTGGAGGTGATGGGAAAGATAGGGGTTAGACACCACTAGCTTCTACTACAGCATATAGTACTTCAGTCAAGGAATTTATGTGTGGCAAAGTAGACAAGCAAGCGAAGTACTAGACTATTCAAAATGAATAAATACATACACCACTTCATCTTTCTGTGTCTGGACGCTTTTCCTCAGTGACCTGCTAGATTTCTTAGTCCCTTGAAGACTGTAAGTAGATTTTTCTTTTCCTGTTCTCTCTAGTGTTTCAGGGACTACCATGTTGATCCAAAGCCTAGAAGTTAGCATCCTGCTGATCACGTATTCATCAAAAGTCTTACCCTTCCCTGTCTCAGGTAATTGATGGGCAATAACTAACTTCAAGTAAAGTAGAGGAAACCTTAGCTTTTAAATGTGACAAAGTCAGGAGACGCTGTTCTCTATCTTTCCTTCCCTTCTCATCTAAGGTCATATATATCCAAACACATCTATATATATACTTAGATAAGGGAAAGTAAAATAATAATTACTACCGTTTAAAGTAAATGTACCTCTCTTTTACTCCAATGTGGGAAAATAGAGCAAGTTAATTTCCATTTTTTTCTTCTCACATTTTAAAACAGGATTTGTGCAGTATTTAAGCCAAATGGATAAACAAATAAATTGACTAGAGAGAGGGTGTGCAGGACAAATATTTTGCAAGTTTAAAAAATTTTTCTAATGTCATAATAACTCTCCCCAAACACCTTTTTGTGCATCTTTACGTGTGCTTACAAATTTCACATTCCCCTCCACTGTGTGTAAGATGGTGGGGTAAAGTCCACAGTGACAGAGGGAGAGAATTTGAAGATCTTAGTAACTCAACTCATTTGGGCATGATACTATAGATCGATAGTCAAGAGATCCAGATTTTACTTTGCCCTTTACTGAGCTGAATACAGATGGGAAACTTCCCTCAACACTGCAGGTATTCATTTCCTCTTTTATGAAACAAAAGGCCTTGATAATATTTTAAAATTATATTATTTTTGTTTTTAATAGTATTTTTAAGGTCTCTTCCAGATCTCTGAGGTGTTGTCCAAGTCAGAGATTCCCATGAACAGCATCCTATCCCTCTATTTCCTCTTTCCTCCTTTATCTTCTCGCCCTTCAGAAGGGCTAGTTCACTGGCTGGGTTTCTATTTAGGTCTGTGAATAACAGAAAGCCTGGAAAAGTGCTCAGTATTTTCGTTCATGATGAAGGCTTATTTAGTTCTTCTCTTTCTTCATCTGTTGCCTGTATCCATAGTGGAATATGGTTACTGTACTTCCAGAATTCAGATCGGTGTTTCAAGCCCTCAGAAGGAAGCAGGAGAAAAAAGAGCAGATGTCTACTCAGGAGACAGCGACGTAAGCTTTCCTCTCATTGACCAGAATTAGATCTCAAGGACCTTTCCAACCTGGTGAGCTGCATGAGCACAAGGAAGTCAAGTGATCGGTTTTCTATCCCTCTGGCTTCAGAAGTCAAGGGGGAAAGGAAGTGTGAAAGGTATGAGAGTGAACTAATCTTCAGTATCTGCCATCGTTGATGTTTTGGAAAAGGTGACATCTTAGGAGGAAGATATTATTGGAGAAGCAGTGAAAAAAGTTCTTGTCTTTTAAACTTATCTTGTCTTTCTTAATGAAAGTTTTCTAGAAAAGGAATGCATTATAGAAGAGCACCAATTGTAGATAATTCATCTAAATGATAAATTCAGGATAAAGGGCAGTTTTATGTTGCCAGTAGAAGTCTCATGATTGGATAGACTAGATAATAATCTCTAAAATGTATTTTTATTAGAACAGTATTATCTTAGCAGATTGATGAATCCACCCACTTCCAAATGTTCTAATAATTATTGGGCACTTAGAAATAAAATAACAATGAATTCCAACTCTTCCCTGATTATCAAACTTATTCAGATCTATTTAGAGATACAATGTAGCACAATATTATTAACATTATTACTATTAGTCAACCTTCATCTGTAAATGATGTGACCTTTAACTGTTGAAGTGAATATTTTTTACCAGTTATAATAGTAGATGATGGTTGTTTGAATTAAAATGATTTATACATTTATTTTAAAAATATATGATTTATGTCTAAGGGTGACTTTTTAAAAAGTGGAACAAAATTCTGTATTAGTCTTACAACTATTATTGGTTAAAATGTTGCTGTGAAATTTAAAATGTGTGAATTTCTATTTCTCAGAGAGCTACTTCCTGCATGTTTTATTTTTCCTTCAGATATTGGGTCCTGCATGATAAAAGGATGATTGGTGTTCTGGCATTTATAGTGCATTTGAACATAGACTCTGCTTAATTCTTCTCCTTGCATCCTGAATCAGTCAAATCTTCAAATTCTGAGTAGGGGGGAAAAAAGTTTATGTTGGAGAATCTGAATATTTCCTCAGTGGAAAAGGATTATGGGTTATTCTGAGATGAAGAAAACAAATGTCGTGAAAAGCAGCACAGTCAACTTGTTGGCCTTTCAAAAGTTGTAAATATTTAGCTAAAAGGAAGTCATAGACCTTAAAGTGTCCCTACTTTAGTTCAGAAATAAATATGGAAAACAGTAGAAGCTATGCAAGCTGTGGTATTTGTTAAAACGTGGCAACAAGTACAATGCCGTGATTTCTAAATAGCTGAAATCAATCAAGGAAGTGAAATGTGAAGTTTGACATTTTTAATAAATTACACTATTTACCTTAATGCAAGTGACATAATTGAGGTAAATTAAATAGAGGAAAGGAATAACTGAGCTGTAGCTAAATCATGTTTTAGTCAGTGCTCAAAGTTTGCTTTAAAATGTATTTAGAATTTTTAAAGTTCTGGAATTATAGAAGTTGGATTCTTTGTATAGCAGAGCTGCCAAGCTAATGAATTATGAAATTATTTCATAAATCAGTATTCCCAGGACAATAACAAAAAGAGTATGTACTTTTAGATGGATAATATTAACACATCAAAATAGTTATTATTGTGGACAGAATTATCTGGAAAAATTTACTATAGGCTGGAATTCTGAAAATAGAGTGTATAATATGTTTTCTTGATGCTAAAACTTTCCTAAAATTTTATTCAAGACTCTACTACTGCCATTATTGTAGTCAAGCTTATTAAAAGGTAGAGGAAGAATGTGAAATGTGTTTTAAAATGGACAGTTTTTGGTACAAACAGCTCTTAAATTTTTTTTTAGTGTACACTTAAAAGATATCATAAAACCTACACTTAGATATCAAAGAACAAATAAAACAACATTTCTATGGGGGTAAAGATAATTATTTAATTGCTTTCTTATATGTAACTCAATATTTTTTAAAGTTTGGTGTTTACATTTCAGTCACTGTCTAAGAATAGCAATGTATGTCAGGGGTATAACCTAAAATATTAAAAATATACATATTTTAGAATAGTCAAAGTTTGCTTTCATGATTAAAAAACTGTTCTATTGAAGAAAAGTTGAACTTTATCGTACAATTTAATTTTTATTATAGTATTCTTTTCATCTTTTTAACTATGATAATTTGCTCACTTAATTCTCTTAGCCATGGTTAATCATAACATCTTAAAGATTTAAAGTGTTTTATAGTTTTTCATACACAGTATAACATTGGATTGCTCTATAGCAGTTTCATTCATTAGGTCAATCAAAATGCATCTTTATTTTTTAAATGGTAAAAACACAGTGCAGGATTTTTCAAGGTTCTGTACCAACTAAATGATGGAACCAGGATTCAAACCCCAGGTTTTCTCTTCCTTGCCTTGTGTTTTGAATTCTTTGAGTACCAAGCCAACAGACATAACATTCAACACCACATTAGCAATAATGATAATAACATTTCCATTTTATTAGGTGTTTAACTTTGTACCAAGCACACTGTGAAAGTTATCAAGATAAAATTTATCTTTTTTACGGTGAAAATGAATTCTTATTAAAAATCCAGCTAAAGTTTTACCTAGTATATGACTTAAGCTTCAATGGAAACTGTTTCTGTCTGTAAATTATGAGCTGTTATCTGCCTATGGTAAAAATAATGCTTGAATCATAGGTGATTAAAAAGAATCTTTTAAGTAGCTGAACATCTCACTGAGCAGATTAATTTTTATATAGGACAAAACAAAAATTATCAGCTATAAATGTCCTCATCTTCTCCCTTTTCTGTAGAGGACAAAGTATACAGGATAATGACAATATTTGTGGGTGGACCCTCTTTAGGAAACAAGTGGGGTCTAATTGCACTGGGAGTTTTGGAGCTACCTGGTCCTGCCCTACCCTGGGATACCAGATGTGAAGGTCTGGGGTCTTGCAGACACTGCCAGGTTAGAGGCAAAATGGAGTTGGAAAGAAGGAGGAATTTTTGGTGAGGGCACACTATGAGAAATTTCAAGTCTTTTTGGAAAGAGGTACTAGATATGCTACAGTAATTAGGATAGTGAAAAGCAAAAGAAAGTTTTTTTAATTTCATCAGAAAATAACTATGGTCTTTATAGTCCTTATATAACTTTAATTGTGTTTAAGTTATTTCCTGGTAGCTAGCTACATTTCTTTGTTTTAATAAGCATTGCATGCATTAATACATAAAATAATTAAAAACATATTAGATACGTAATCCAAAAATTGTCAATTAATGGCTTATTTGAAGCAGGCAAAAATCTCATGATTCTTTCCTAAAGTTATCTTCTAGAATATATATTTAGTTTTCAATAAAATAATTTAATATCAGAACATGCTGCAAGAGACATTCACATTTGAGCAAGTAAATTCTATGAGATATTTTTTTCATTTTGAACTGTGATTACATAATTATTTTCTCTAAATTATTCAATTAAATTTAAATGTATTAGTATTTATGGGACAGTATTCAATTACTGACTATGAACGTACAGCAAAGACTGCTCTTTTAACAACCCCCCACCGTTACTCATTATATATGTACATAACTTAATCTCATATATCTACCAGGCACATATATATATATATATATATATATATATGTAATAGCACATAGGTCATATAGGTAACTTGATCAATAAAGACATCAAAACGAAGATGCGAGGTTGAAGTGCTTCTTCTTCGGCTTTGCACATAATTAAAATGCTAAAATCATTGAATTACTTAAATCAGGTATCATTTATGTTCTGTGTGACTAGTCCATCATAAAATTTAGCTATATAAGTTTGATGTGAGGGGAAAAAAGGTAAAATTTCCCAATGCATGTGAAAAATGTTACCTACATTTTATGGAACAAAGGTTCAAATTTATTTATCTCATTATAAACATTTTTAATATTGTGTTGAGACATATGTTTCAAGACATGCATGTTAGGCTGCATATTTTGACAAATATTATAATAAATATAACTAAAAATATTAAAAAATAAAATTAAAATCTTTAAATGATTTAGCAGTAGATGTTTAATGTCAATGTAATTGCAATGAAAAACTCATAGTTTGCTAGAGAAACTTAGCAGGCTCATTCTATAATTTATTTAGAAAAGAAGATGGCAAAAGTTGTTAAAATATAGTGCTAGAAATTTCTATATCAAAATTATATGATGTGACAGCAATTTATTAATAAAATAGGAATTAAAATTCTGTGATAACAATAGTGAAATAGATAAATAGATCTGTGAAACAGAATAGAAAGTTTCAGAATAGAAAGTTCAGTTCTACAAGTATTTGGAAATTAGTGTATGATAGAACTAACATTACCAATAAGCAATTAATTTTTTCAATAAATTTAGCTTGTACAATTGGTTAAAAACAGAAAAACATAAAGAAACTTATATCTCTACATCATTTCACAACCAAAATGCCATTGTAGTGGTTTCAAATTTAAATAGGAAACATTTTTATTTGTGGAAAACCATATGTGAATTTCTTTTTGAACATAGACAGGAAATAATACCTTACATAAATTGAAAACCTAAGTTAATAAAATTATTATGAAAATAAGCATAAATATGATTATACTAAAATTATTCATAAATAAGTTTGATAAATAAAACAAACTCCATATATGAAATATACATATTTGATGCATAACTAGCATTCAGAATACAATTCTTAAAAAGCAATATGAGCCGGGCTCGGTGGCAGCCTGTAATCCCGCGCCTTGGGAGGCTGAGGTGAGTGGATTGCCTGAGCCCGCGGGTCCGAGACCCGCCTGGGCGGCAACATCTCATCTCTACAATAAATAAGTAAATTAAAAAAAAAAAACAGCCGGGCATGGTAGCGCATGCCTGTAATTCCGGCTACTTGGAGGGCTGAGGCGGAAGGTCGAGGCTGCGGTGGCCGGGAGCGGCCACTGCACTCCAGTCTGGGCGACAGAGTGAGATTCCAACTCAAAAAAAAAAAAAAGCAATATGAAAAGATTAAGCAGGTATCCTTTTTGTAGAATGATTTGAGTTTCTCCAGATATATTCCCAGAAAGGGGATTGCTGGGTCATATGGAAGGTCAATTTCTAGTTTTTAAAAAATCACCATGCTGTTTTCCATACTTTGCTAGTTTATACTCCTACCAACAGTGTAGAAGCATTCTCTTTTCTCTGAATCCTTACCAGCATCTGTTGTTTTTTGTTTTATTGATGATGACCATTCTTACTGGAGTTAGGTGGTGTCTCAATGTGGTTTTGATTTGCATTTCTCTGATGATTAGTGAGGCTGAGCATTTTTTCATGTTTCTGTTTCTGCTCATATGCCTTCTTTTGAGAAGTGTATATCCATGTCTTTTGTCCACTTTAAAAAAAAAAAACTGTTTGTTTTTTTACCTTTCAGCTCATTTGAGTTCCTTGTATATCCTGGATGTTAGGCTTTTGTCAGATATACAGTTAACAAATATATTTTCCCATTCTGTGGGCTGTCTCCCCACAACCTGACTTGTACCCCACATTTTAAAAATAAAATCAAGAGAAAAAAAGATTAAACAAATCTATAATAAAATGAGGAAAAAATAGAGCACCTTTAAGAAAAATACATGAAAATGTTTAACAAGCATCTGAAATGGTGTTCATGCTCCTTAGTAATGAAGGAAGACAAACAGAAATTAGACATAAGATTTTACCTACCAGATTGGCTACTACACAGTCATTCAAAACCAAATTTAGCTGAGGATTTAGAGCATCTGCAACACTCTTCTATTCCTGCTAGAAATCTAGTCATGTTCACAAACTATATTAAAAATTACCTTTATTTGCCGGGCTCGGTGGCTCAGCCTGTACTCCGGTGCCTTGGGAGGCTTAGGTGAATGGATTACCTGAGCCCGCGGGTTCGAGACCCTCTTGGGCAACTTGGTGAGACTTCATCTCTACAATAAATAAAAAAACATTAGCCGGGTGTGGTAGCGCGCGCCTGTAGTTCCAGCTACTTGGAAGGCTGAGGCGAAGGGTCACCGGAGCCCAGCGGGTCGAGACTGCGGTGGCCGAGAGTGGCCCCTGCACTCCAGTCTGGGCGACGGAGTGAGACTCCAACTCAAAAAAAATAAAATAAAATAAATAATAATAATAAATAAAAATTACCTTTATTGAATTATAGTTTATAATTTATACATAGTGGAGAATATCTTGTACATTAAATTTCAGGCTGGGCTCGATGGCTCAGCCTGTAGACCCAGCACTTTGGGAGACCAAGGCGAGTGGATTGCTTGAGCCTGCGGGTTTAAAACCAGCCTGGGCAACTTGGTGACACCTCGTCTCTGCAATAAATCAAAAATTAGTCGGCATGGTAACGTGCCTGTAGTTCTGGCTACTTGGAAGGCTGAGGTGGAAGAATCACCATAGACCAGCAGGGATCGACGCTGGGGTTGCTGTGAGCCTGCCAAGGTACTCCAGCCTGAGTGACAGAGTGAGACTCCAACTCAAAAAAAAAAAAGTTTCAGAAATTTTATGTAACATTATACGACTTTAAGTATATGTTTATGTAATACTATGACATTCAAAACAGGATATGTGTATCACCCCCAAATGTTTCCTCATGCTTCATTGCAGTAATTCTCTTCCCTCTATTCTCCACAACCGGCAATCAATGATCTGCTTGCAGGTACCAATGCTTTTTCTAGAATTTTACATATTATGATCATGCAGAATACTGTCTTTTGTGCCTGATGTATTTCACTTAGCATAATGCTTTCAAGATGAATTAATGTTATTGTATATCCGTTCCCTTTTGTTGCTGAGTGGTATTCCAGTGTATAGATGAAGGCAAATGTGTTTATTCACGAGTTGATACATAATTTGCTGCTATTAGGAATAAAACGTCTATGAATATTCTAATGTTCAATTTTAGCTCTTTACTTTAGTCTTAGATTCATTTTGAGTTAAGATTTTATGTGGCATGAGGTAAGGGTTGAAGTACATTCTTTCACATGTAAATATCTGATTGTCCCAATACACTTTTCTGAAAATTCAGTCCATTTCCTATTGAAGTACTGTTGTACATTTGTCAAATATTAATTGACAATACATGAGGGGAATCCCCAGAAAAATGGAATTGGTTTTTGGAGAGCAGGTCCCTTGTGGTACAGGATTCCCCCCGCTAGATAAGTGTTCTAGGCCTCATTATACCGGCTAGCATTGTTGTGAGAGGGTGAATTCGACTTCAGTGAAATTTCTTTTGGAGATTCTTTCAATGTGTTTGTGCATTTCATGATGAGTGATTTAGAACGATATGATTCTGTACCTCACTCTCCCCATTCACCCAATCTTGCTCCAGGGAACATTTATATTTGTTTCCTGGATGAAAAAAGTCCTCAAAATGAAACCTTTTGTCAATGTGGAAAAGTTGAAACAAACAAACCAAAATGGCAGCAGCACTAAAAGGTGTCAAAATTGATGAGTTCAAAAGCTGTTTTGAGCAGTGGAAAACGGATCTTGATAAGTGTATTGTATCAAACGAAGAGTAAGTTGGAAATGACTAACGTTTAAACATATAAAAAGAAATACACAATTTTTTATAAATAAATTGTGGGGCTTTTTTTGTGAGCTCCAACCCCCCATTGGTGGGTCTGTTTCTTGGAGTCTCCATTTTGTTATGGTGATCTACATGTCTTTTCTCACACCAATAACATACTTCCTTGACTTCTGTAGCATTATAGTAATTTTTGAAATGAGTAATTTATGTATTTTAACTTTTTTCTACTTTTCACAATTGTTTTGTTTATTCTAGGTCTTTTTTATTTTTTATTACTAAAATTTCTCCTAGAGTATTTTATTAATTCTATCTAATCTATAGATCAATTTAGAAGAATTGTCATCTTAATAAAATGGAGTCTTCATCTCCATGACCATGGTGGTTCTTCCCATTTATTTAGGGCTTATTTATTTATTTTCTGCAATGTTTGTAGTTCTCCTTATGAACATTTTGTATATTTCTTTTTAAATTTTATCATATACATTTTATATATTTGATTCTTTTGCCAAATGTACAGTTTTTTTTAGTTTCAAATTGTTGATTGCTTGTATATAAAAATACAGTTAAGTTGTACATATTGTGTTTGGATGACCTTGTTATATTCAATTGTTATTTCTCATAGTTTTCTTTTTTGTTAATTTCTTAAATTTTTCTCATAAAATAAAGATAGCTTTGCTTTTTGCACTTCAATATGTGTACTTTTTCTCCCTCTTGTGTCAACATACTAGATAGTTGAATAGTAGGGGCACAAGCACACTTCTTTGTTCTTGATCGTAAATAGAAAAAGTTTAGCCTTTGACAAGTAAGCATGATGTTTTCTTTATGTTGTAGAACCTTATTTGTATTCCTAGTTTGCTGAAACTTTTTTTCTTTAAGGTAAAGCATGTTGAAATTTACAAATGTTTTTTTATCTTGTGTATTTATATGATAACATGGCTTTTCTTTATTAGTGTATTGATAATAAGAGTTATATTCACTGATTTTTAAACATAAACCAATTCTGCCTGTCTGAGATAAAATAATCTTAGTCACACTAGATAATTTATATTGTCAGATGAATTCAGTTTGCTAATAATTCCATTTTGTAAATCAAAATTCCAAACTGTTGCTATTTTCTTCTCTTGGAAGAATTTCCTTTTCTTTTTCTTTTCTTTTTTTTTTTTTTGAGTTGGAGTCTCACTCTGTCATCCAGACTGGAGTGCAGTGGCCGCTCCCGGCCACCGCAGCCTCGACCTGCTGGCCTCCGGCGATCTTTCCGCCTCAGCCTTCCGAGTAGCTGGAATTACAGGCATGTGCTACCATGCCCGGCTGATTTTTTGATTTATTGTAGAGATGAGAACCCGTGAGCTCAGGCAATCCACTCACCTCAGCCTCCCAAAGGTGCAGGATTACAGGCTGAGCCACCGAGCCCGTCTGGAAGAATTTTCTTTAATGTTTCTTATAGTGCATTTGTGTTGGCAAATAGTTATCTCTAATTATTTTATAAGTTTTTAAATTCACTTAAAAAAATTTTCATAGCATGTAGAATTCTATGTTAATGAGGTTTTTCTTTCAGCACTTTAAATATTTTTTTCATTGTCTTCCGGCTTCCATAATATCTTAAAAAAAAAAAGTCTGCTATACTTATTATTTTTCTCTTGCCTAGTATGTCATTTTCTAGCTGATTTTTACAAGTTTTATTTTATTATAGGAAAGTGGGGTATATGTGAGGATTAAGTAGACTGCATGAAGGTGAAGTTTGGGCTTCTAACTGGTCCTTACTCTGCTTGGTAATGAACGAAGTACCTTTGTGTTGCCACGTGGCCCCCACCTTCCTCCCCCCGCCCCCACCTAGCAGTACCCAGGGAATGCCTATCATTCCCTTATGCTAATATTACTGATGTTTATGGACCACTTACGAGTTAGAACATGTGGTATTCAGATTTTTACTTCTGTGATAGTTCACTTACCATTTTTTATCACTAAATTTTAGCATTTTTATATTTTTATTATAGTCCACGAGATGGTTTTATTTATGTTCCTTCTGATTGTAACTAATTAAGGCTTTTGGATCTGTATATTTATAGTTTTTATTAAATTTGGCAAATTTTATACTTTCTGCCCCAAATTTTTGCCTCTCTTTCCCCCTTTCTGCTACTCCAAATACATGTAAATTCTTTCACAGCAGATTTAGACTATCTTTACCTTCAGGATTTTTTTCTTTCTGCCTCATTTTAGGTTATTTATATTGCTCTTCCATCTGCAATAATTAACTGACTTTTGATTTCATCCAGTTTTTTTTCAATTCATATATTGTATTTTAAAATTTTTATAAATTGATATTCTTTACTTTTTTAGGGACGTATTAGCTTCAGAAAAAACATACAACACAGGAAAATTTAATATACTACCTCCTGCAGTGCATAGTTTTTCCTCTTTTTAATGTCTTGTATTAGTGTGGTACATTTGATACAATTGATGGGCAGATATTGATACATTTTTATTATCTAAAGTCCATCATTTGCATTGTTTCAATCTTTGTGTTGCACAGTTCTGAGAGTTTTGACAGATGTATAGTGTCTTATATTCACAATTAAAATATTGCACAGATATTTTCATAGTCCTAAAAATTCCCTGTGCTCCATTTATTCATTCCTCCTTTTCTGCTCCCAAAACACAGGCAATCATTGAACTTTTTACTGTCTCTATAGTTTTGTCTTTTCCAGAATGTCAGATAGCTGAAATCAAACAGTATGTAGCCTTTTAAGGCTTATTTCTTTTCCATTACAACATGCATTTAAGGTTCCTCCATTTATTTTTGTGGGTTGATAACTCATTTCTTTTCCTCTCTGAAGATAATGCATTTCTATATTCTAAAAGTTCCACTTAGGTCCTTTTTAAATATTTCATGTTCTCATCTGTTTGTTTCTATTTTCCTTTACATTTTGAGCATATTCATAAGATTTATAATGAGCTATTTAATGTCCTTGTCTACTTATTTTTACTGACTGTTATTTCTATTGATCATATTTTTTTCTCCTGCACATGGGCCATATTTCATACTTTTTACAAGGCTGGTAATTTTTCATTGGAGCCTAGACCTTTGATTTTGATATTGTTATCTGCTCTATTTTATAGCATTTCTCTAGAGTGTTGGGTTTTGTCTTGGCAAAGTTAAGTACCTGGCATTGATACTGATCCTTTTGAGGCTTAATATTTACTTTGTTATAATGGATATAGACGAATCTTTGTTATAAGACTAATTTAGGACCACTACTGAGGCATCACCCTTCTGTGGACACTATCTAATGACAACTCTGGCTAGTCGAATCTCAAATTCTTCTTAGCTTTTGTGATTTCTGTGAATTATTTGATCTACTCTTTTCCTTGATCTCAGGTAATTTCCTCTTACATTCAGACTCCATGGGGGTCAATGACATATCTGCTTATCTCTGAAGTTCCCTGAGTCTATCCTAAAAATTCCAGCTGTCTCAGATTCCCTGAACTTGATCTACATCTCACCAACCGTTGTGTTCTGTTTTTCTCCTCCCTTCACTGCTGTGACCTAGAATATCCCTGCATTCAATAAGTGAGGTTCACTTAATTTGCTTTCCTTCCTTTGGGGATTATCCCACTACTTGCTGACAATTGCTTGAAAATGAAAACTTTGATTTTAGAATTGCCTATGACAAGAGAACAATTCCTGTAGCAGTTCATTTTTCATGACAGAAGCAGATATTTTTTAAAGTGCTATACAAAGAATCATATAATTCATATACTGTGTTCTAAAAATTATAGTTAGACAAATAACATAGAAAGAATCTTGTATATGCTTTATTTGGGAGACATATGAGCATTCTCACATCTTCATTGATTTCTATTTTAATACAAAACTGAAAATATTTAAAAGCCATGGGGAGTAGAATGAATAAATTGTAATATAGTCATATGACAAAACATTGCACAGCTGGGGAAAAAACAAGAATAAGCTATAGTTGTATGTAATAAGTGGAAGAATCTCACGTATAATATTTTTTAAAAAACAAAAAGACAGTCACAGGAGAACGCAGATAAGTCTCCCTTAACAAAATTCCATAAACTTAAAAAAATAAAAATGTATTTTAAGGTTATGAACATATTTATTAAAGCTAGAAAGAAGGTTGTGTGCAGTGGCTCACGCCTATAACCCCAGCATTTTCGGAGGCCGAGGTGAGAGGATTACCTGATCCCATGGGTTTGAGACCAGCCTGGGCAACATGGCAAGACCTCATCGCTACAATAAATCAAGAAAAATTAGTGGGGCATGGTGATATGTGCCTGTGGTTCCAGCTACTTGCGGAAGGATCACCTGAGCCCAGAAGATTGAGGCTGCGGTGGCTGTGAGTGTGCCACTGTATTCCAACCTGGAAGACAGAGACTCCGATTAAAAAAAAAAAACAACAACAGCACACACACACACACAAAAACTAGAAAGTAGAGTAAAGGGATGAAAAATTCATTTAGAACTATGATTATGTCTGAGAAGGGAGAGAGGAGCAAGAATCTGATGAAAGGGACACATAAAGTCTCAAGGTCATGGTTATGTTTGATTTTTTTTTTTAACCTGGAAGTTGAGTACATAAGTATTCCTCATATTCTCTATATTCTACACGTTTTAGTATATTATTTGTATATATTCACTATTTAATATTATACTAATGAACAAACTATAGCAATATCATATTGTGCTGAAATGGTGATATTAACAATTATGATCATTTGTTGAGCATTTCCTGTGTTCTGGGTATTGTCCTAGGAGCTTGGGATACAACAGTGGATAATCCTTGGCCTCTTCTCTAAAGTAGCTCAATGTTTGTTGTGAAACAGAAACATTGTGAGTGCATTTCAAATATGTAGATAATAGTAACATCAGTAGTATTATCATAAGACACATATGTCAGTTTCCTTTTTATATACTCTTTTATACTATTCTTGCACTTTCCTGAATTTTAGGAAATATCTTTCTAAATGAGAACTTAAAACTAAATTATTTTTCTGCAGTGATGTCAAATGTTAATCATCAACTGGGCGTCTGAGCCAACATCTCTCTGAGATTAAGGCCTAGCCTATCTCCACAAATTCACTTCTCTCAAGGAAAAATTGAGACAGATAAGCTAATAAATTAGCACCTAGGTTTTCACTTTCGTTTTGTCTATCTCATAGTCTTGAATATGTTCTGCTACAGGAGATGACAAAAATGTTCCATTGAATGAGTGAATGGTGAAATTCATGATATTGCAGATCAGCTTTATTTGCCAGAAAAGGTGGCCTACAAAAGACTTTCTTTCAAAATGAGATATGAAAGTTTGCAATAACACTCACCCTCCAAAAAAATGAGTCTTTAAAAAAAAAATCTTAAAGCTAGCAATACATATGCAATCTTTGGGAAGCTTTGTTTTCATTCCATTTAACATTATATATGGCACAGACTCTGGATATACTTCCTTCTTAACTGTCTAGGATAAACAAAGAATATCTAATAATTGTCATCATCATCATGTTATGGTCCTGACTGAGGCTATGCAGCTGCTTAATGAATGACTTTTATCCTGTCTTTGCAGCTTGCTGCTAATGGCTTCAAGTAAATGGAGAGAAAATTTGCTGAAGTATCTCAAATGCAAATGAGAAAAACAGTACAAATCAATTATTTTCCATATTTAGACAGTTCACATTTTAAGTATTTGAATTAAAGCACTCATTCACAGTTAAACTTCAAAAGGCTATAAAAAGAAAAAATAATATTTCATCCCACTCGAGAAAATCTTACCTTGCCATCAGATAGATAGCCTCTAATTCTCTACCATGCTTGCATACTATTTCCATAGCTGTAGTACAAAACAAAACCAGTAAAATTATTTTAACAAATATCGGAGAGGAAAAATTAACATTTAAAAATATGAATTTGTAATTAAAACTCACACTTTGAGAGGTCAAGGCGAGAGGACTACTTGAGGTCAGGACTTCAAGACCAGCCTGGGACTGGTCTTGATTCCATTTCTACAAAAAATAAAAAAAATTAGGTGTGTTGGCAGACACCTGCAGTCTTATCTACTTGGAGTCTGAGGCTGGAAGATCACATGAGCCTAATAGTTCAAGGTTATAGTGAACTACAATCACATCATTGCATTCTAGCCTGGCTGACAGAACAAGATTTTGTCTCTAAAAACGTAATAATATACATTTTTAAAAGAGCACATGTGTTTCCTCCATTTTAGATTTGTTAGAATAAGGGAAATACTATCAACCAAACATTACCAAATCTCCTGTGATTAGAAACGTCCAGTATGAAGGATGTAAGAAGATATGTGTTGCTTCCATTTCCCAGAAGATGGTAATGGCATAGACATGTTTTTCTCTATTCCTCAATTAAACACCTGCATACAATACAAAGACCAGGTATGATAAGACTCTGGAAGATGGAGAGAAGAAGCAGACTGACCAGGGATATCAGGATACAGGGAGTGACATAGTGGAACGTGTCCTGGATTTTCTTATATATCTAAGGTTTAAACTCAAAGAAGCTAGTAACCCAGAAATATCAATGGACACAGATTTTTAAAAAATTCCCAACAAAAATCTGGTCTCTCTATTCAAAGGATCAGAAGAGAGGAAGCCCAGCAGAGCAGAAAACATTTAGACAGTAACTGCTGTACTGCAGTGAAACACCTTGTAACAAACTGTTGCCACCCCCCTGCCCATGCCAGCTAGGACCTAATAGGGAGCCTAGACATCCAAAGTGGAGCAAGGTGGCCCAATTCTTTTCCCCTGGATGGTGTCAGCAAGAGCTGAGTAAAGAGTCAAGACTTTCATTTCCACTGGGCAGTAACAAGAGCTGCATCACAAATCCAGCAATGTCAGCAGAGACCAGGAGGGGGCAGGAGCTTCCACGCCACCTAGCAAGAATAAGACACTT
Organism: Carlito syrichta; assembly: GCF_000164805.1. Lineage (NCBI taxonomy): Eukaryota > Metazoa > Chordata > Mammalia > Primates > Tarsiidae > Carlito > Carlito syrichta. The sequence continues at coordinate 172,309 of NW_007258768.1, forward strand.
CCTGCCGGGGAGATACCAGTGGAAGACAAGAGGAGAGTCAGAATTCTCACCAATGCCCAGGCAGTAAGCCGCCCTCGTCATTATGTCAGTGAAGGGTGCTTGGGTGTCATGATGAAGCATTTCTGTCACTCCTATCCAAGAAAGTGTAAGTAGAGACCCATTGAAGAGGCAGAACTTCCATCTTTGTCCGTCAGTAAGACACGGCTGAGGTCTAGCAGCAGACCTGGACTGCATCCCCTTCCACTATTAGAGGTGTGTCAGAGGAAACCAGCTAAAAACAGTAGTTTTCAAATACGACCAAGAGTCCTATAAAATAATTAAAAAGTGTAGGTTTTAATTGAAATCTCTTATTATACCCCAAATCAGGAAGTCTTCAAATTGCATGGGAAAATATGTCCAATAAATTTCAACGTCAAGATGACAAATAAGTTAGAATTATCTGACAAATATTTTAAAGCAATCATCATTAAAATGCTTCAGTGAGCATTGACAAGCACACCTGAATCAAAAGAAAAAAATAGAAAATTTTAGCAAAGAAATAAAGACAACAAATATATAGAAAATATAAAGAATCATCAAAAAGAAAATTTAAAACCAAAACATAAAATAACAACAAAACCCCGTAATCATATATTCTTATGCAGAATGGAAGAGACAGAGAGAAGAATTCATGCACTGAAAGACAGAAAGCAGAAATTACTCAGTCTGAACAACAGAGAAAAAAATAGACCAAAAAAGAAACAACAACAAAATTGAGCAAAGCCTTCCAGTCCTCATGGGGCTCTGAAAAAAGATATAACATTTGAGTCAAAGAATCCTGGGAGGAGAGGAATATGAGGATTGAAAAAGTTCTCAAGGAAACACCGGCTAACAACTCCTCTAATTTGACAAAAGACAAATTTACAGATTCAAAGCTAAGTGAACTTCAAGTGCAATAAATCCAGAGAAATATATGCCAAGACACTTCAGAGTGAAATATCTGGAAACTAAAGACAAATATATCAAAGACAAAGAAAAATAGCCAGTGTGAGAGTAAACACCACCATACCTGTAAATGGGGGAGGAGGAGCAGTTGGAAAGCATTCCTCAACAAAAACTTAGATGGCTCAATGTTTTCAAGTGCTGAAAACCAGGAACTGCTCCTCAAATCTCATATCCAGTGAAAACACTGTTCAGAAATTTAGGGGAAATCAAGACATTTTCAGATAAAGAAAACCTAATAGAATTTGTTGTCAGTAGACTTACCCTGAAAAAATAGCCAAAAAAATTTATACAGAAAGGAAAGAATAATAGTAGGAATTTTGTAACAACAAGAAGAAAGTAACAACAAGCAAAAATATGGGTAAATACAATAGGCTATCCTTCTCTTGAAGTTTCTAAACTATGTTTGACAGTTGAAGCAAAAATCACAACATAGATGTGGTTCTAAATGTATTAAAAAGGAAATATTTAAGATGATTTTATTATAAATGATGGAGATAATGGATATAAAACAATGTTTCTACACTTGAACTGACAAAATAATGACACTGGGAGACTGTTTTATGTTATGAATATGTAATGTAATCAATAGAGCAGCCACTGCAAAGATATACAAAGAAATAAACTCCCAACTGCTGTGATAAATTTTAAAAATCTTTAAAATGTTCAAGTCACCTACAGAAATGTAGAAATGAGAAAATAAAAAAATAAGAAAACTGAGAGACCAAATAGAAAACAAAAAACTAGAATGGTAGAGTTAAGCCTTAAGCTACTAATTACTTAAGCCCTAAGTAGGCTAGCCCACCAAAACCAAGATTAGTACATGGCATTTTAAATCAGGGAAGGCACAAACACCAATAAAGTGAGACAATCATCAATTTCAGTTGTTTTCTTTCTTTTTTTTTTTTTTTAAGTTGGAGTCTCACTCTGTCACCCAGAATGGAGTGCAGTGGCCGCTCCCGGTCACCACAGCCTAGACCTGCTGGGCTCCCGCGATCCTTCCCCCTCAGTCTTCCAAGTAGCTGGAACTACAGGCGCGCACTACCACACCCAGCTAATTTTTTTATTTATTTATTGTAGAGATGAGGTCTTGCCAACTTGCCCAGGCAGGTCTCGAACCCGTGGACTCAGGCAATTCACTCACCTCAGCCTCCCAAGGCACGGGATTACAGGCTGAGCCACCGAGCCCGGCCTCAGTTGTTTTCAAAGATAAATTAATTTTGAAAATAACTTAAAATTATATAACAAAATATTTTGAAAAAATATCTTAAATATAATACCTGTATTCAGAGTGAATATCATGAGATTAGCATTTTCACAATTACATTGATTTAAATCAGTAATGCTTTAAAAAAGTCAATTAAACATATAAAATGAGTATGTTACTTTTCCTCTTTGAATAAAGCAAAGATTAGGGAAAAAAAACATATAGTGCTGTTGCAGTTTGAGTGCAATTATTCTACAATAACAACTTACCATAGAAAAATTTTTTGAGAAATTGACATAGAATTTCAAAGATGTGAACCAAAGCATTCATTTACTCAATAAATATTAAGCATCTGGCATTTGCCAGGCACTGTTCTAGCACAAGGGATACAATAGTAAACAATAAATTATTCAAATTTTTTTGTGCTCACATTCTAGTGAATTTTTAGTTCTTATAAAAGTCTTACTTATAAAGTTTGAAAAATTGTGTACAAGAGAATGAACCTGATTAAGTTATAATACATCTATAATATGTAGTATACATCTGTTAAACATCATTTTTAAACATTTATCAACGTGAAAATAAGAATGTAAATTATTACGTTTGATACAAAACTACATATATAGTAAATATACATGTACATACAAACATGGTAATATGTATAACATGTAGGTAAATTTTAATGTAACATCTGTTCTTTATTATGTACCTCCATAAATGGTATGATAGTAGTAAAAATTAGCACCTACAAAAGTGTTTATATTTTCCTTGCTTTTATGATAACTTGCAAATTTTATACATTTTTTGATGTATGGATATATTGATTTTTACATATTCATAAGATATGAAAGATTATATGTTTGTTTAGGAAAAATTGAAAACAGATACTCAGATTCGTTAAATAAACTGTCATATATTCTACATGAGAGAAAAATTTAAAAGATATAAAAGTTTTTTTCTCTAGACAAAGATGTATTGGTAATTTTGCCTTTTTGCTTTTTTTTCTCTCTTTTACTTTTTATATGTCTGTGTAAACATTTATAAACATTTTGTACAACCATATTTAAAAGTTATTACTTAAAAATTATTCTAAGGTTAATTGTTTTGTTATTTTGTTACTAGTTTTTAATTCCTTATTGAAATTTAGACACAATTTTCTGTAGCTATATGTCCCTTCACAAATACTTCGTCTTTTATCCTCTTCCAGGTGTGTGGTAAGCTTGTTCTTTCCTTCTCTGTTGAGCTCAGAGATGCCTATGTGGCTTGTGGTCCATTATTTGTGAGTGGAATTCTCTAGTGTTCTATGATACTGAAGGACACGAATTGCTACATAAGCTGCAATAATAGGTAAATAAAAACAATAAAATGCATGTGTATGTCAAGGCTTCCAATATTTAGAGCAAGAGTATCTCTAAAATATTGAAGAAAGTGTTTGTACAATAAGTGTTCTGGTGTTTGCTACATTGAATCATTTATTTTCCCCCATAATGGTTGTATAAATCTCCTCTCTTCAGTGCTAAGGATTTATAATCCTGTATTACAAGGGTTTTGTGTCTCCAGGAAGCTGAATATATGACACATCCCACTAATTCAGTTTGTCATTTAGCTTCCCATCTGCCTTGCTTTTTCATCTCTACAAAGTTTCAGTGTTGATCCTCAGGTTTCAGGTGTCAGTCAATATGAAAAGCAATCCTGGGAGGATATAGCTTTGAACTTCTATAAAGGCCCTGTCTCATCAGGCTTACGTTGTCCCTGCATCGATGACTTTAAGGGATGTGACTTAGTGTGTGTTACAAACCTCTCCTTCTGCCTGTCGTTTTCAGTTAACAGAGGCATCCTATCAGCTCGATGATAGAGTAATGCCTTCTGTAACTCTCCTAGGAGATCATTTATCTTCTAGATTCTCTCTAGACTTTTAACATTACTTACCTCAAAAATAATTTAAGTGTGGTTCTAAAGATCTGGACATAAAGTCATTGCAGATTAAAAAAAGAGAGAGAAGGCTGTGATATTTCTACTTTGAGTACACACACACACACGCAAATCTGTATAAAGAGTAGTTTCAAACTTTTGGGAGTCATAGATCCCCAAAATACACATAGGAGCAACAACGAACATTCACAATTTTTAATTTAAAAAATATAACAACCAATTCTCCTTACCCATAAGCACATGGAGTTCTCTCAAAATAAGAGCCCTGTCTGCATATTTGACGTTGCAGAAATTAATTTGTCAGATGTAAAAGTGCAACAATCTTCGACAACATTGCTAAGAAGAAAAATAAGTCACCAGCCTCCTTTCCCCTATTGAATTGTCTGAGGCCAATCTGCCTTTTCTGCCAACACCTTCACCACCAGGCTAGCCTTCTGTTTTCATGATATTCCAACTTTTCCCTGCAATGATACATAGGTTTGTCATATTCATTTAGTATCCAATTTTGAAGAAATGGGGGAAGAGGGCAGTCAAACCAGTCAGACTACGTTAGTTCCTGTGTGAGTGAGTGAGTGTATGGAAAATTTTGTGTACATGCTGGTGAGCGAGTGGGTGTGTGAGAGGCTGACTGAGTGAGGCTTAGGGAGCTAGCAGCCAGGGCTCTTCTGGAACAGTGACTAGTGCCACAGATGCTGGGCTTGGACTGTAGTGACTTCCAGGACACAAAAACTGAGCGCCGTTTTCTTTTCCTTTCTTTCTTTCTTTCTTTTTTTTTTAAATCAACAAACCTGGGAAGAAAATGCTGGGAGAGACTGTCTAAGTGGGGGCTCGTGAGCAAGTGGCCAACCCTTGGTGCAACAGCTGGTGCTGCAGCTTCTCTGCTTCATCCCCAGCTCTTCCCATGTTGCAGAAGGGGAGCGCCATTATTATTTTTTTCAAACAGACAAGGGCGGCTGGGCAAAAATATCACCACAGGCTCTCCCTCACTGGTGCAGCAAGAGAGAGACTGCCGGCTCCCGGCTTTGTCTCATAACTTCAGCTCCTGGCAGGGCACCTTCAGCAGGGGTTGCAGAGGGAGTCCAGGGGCAAAGTCCCATGGAAGAGGACAAGAGAGGCACCCCACCCCCATCTTGAAGGCGGGGCAGGAAAGTGCTCTGACTTGCTCACCACGGAGCAATATACCTGATCTCTGTGACTGGTGGATCAACTACTTAGAGATTGATTGTGACCCAGAGAGAATATCCTGAAAGCACAAATTTTGGAGGGACCAGACAAGTGCTGGTTTTTATGTGTCCCACCCCCTACTCTGATCCAGCCATGGGACAAAAGGTGTCAGGCAGAGCCTGGACATCGGTCGCAATAAGAGAACTTCATTCCAGGACAGACCTGGCTGAGGCACTCCATATGAGTACATACATAAGGAAGAGACAAACCCATACCACCCTACTGGAAGAGATCTCCCTGACCACAGGAGAGTGGGAGGGGAGGACTTCAGTCCCACCCACATCCATTGCCTCTCCTCCTTCCCTGCTTGTGACACTGAGGAGAGAGTGAAAGAGGTGGCTCTGCAGGAGAGACCTGATTAGAGGAACAATTACGAGCCTGCTACAAAAGAGGAAGTATTTTTCTAATTTTAAAAAAATTTAAAGGGATTTTTAAAAAATTGACTGTTCATCTATTTAAAAAATACTTTTCCTTTGTGCATGAATTGTATGTAAGGGTTTGATCTGCTCCCCCTCCAAATATTTTTTCTTTTCTTTTTCTGTTTCTTTTTTCTTGTTGTTTTCTGTTTATGTGTATATGTGAATGAGTGACTGGTCATCTTTCAATTTTGATGCTGTTGGTTTGTTTTTGCTCTTTTGTTCTTCTGGGTTTTTTTATTTTTATTTTTTATAGTTTAAGGTGTGTGTCAACATATGTGTGAGAGTTCGACCTGAATTCCATTTGTTCCCCCCTCCGGTCTTTCAGTTTTTCTTCTCTATTCACTTCATGCTAGGCATGTGTGTGAGTGTGTTTACTTTTCTTGGTTGTTGTTTATTTTGTTTCACTTTGTTGTTACTCTAGTTTGTTTTGGGTGCATGTGTATGTCTGTGTGTGTTCAATTGTGTTTTGCATTGGTTTCTGCTTTGCATCATTATATAGAGTAGTGGTGGGAAGTGGGTCTTAGGGAACACATACCACAATAAGTGAACATTGTAATTTGCAAGTAGTTTCTGAATCATAGCACCCCATCCCCTATTTTATTTGAATTTCAAAAACTACAAGAGATAGCAAAACTTCCCATCAACTGTCTTTTTTCAAAATACAACAAATCCAGAGCCTGGATCTAGGAAGAAAAGAGGACTGAGCAAACATCAGAAGGGAAAGCCTCTCCTACTGACACTGAATAACAGAACTAAAGAGAAAAATAAGAGATCTGTCACAAATGAGGAAAAACCAAAGGAAGACCTCAGGCAATCTCAAGTATACCAAAGACAAAACTCCTGAAAAATCATACATGTTACCCAAACAATGTATGTCACCAACAACTGGCCCCAGAATACAACAGGGATTAGGGAATGGATGGAAAGAGTGAATAAGAAGAAAGACAAGATGCAACACTTAAAGAACTTGTAACACAAATTTGGGCAATAAAAATTTCATCAAGGAAATAAATAACAAGATGACAAACATGGAATCTGAATTAATCTAGCTGAAGAAAGAGTCTCAGAACTTGAAGGCCAGAACATGGAATTAACCTGATATATAAAAGCATAGAAAGAAAACTCAGAAAGAAAGAACAAAGCCTATAAGAGATGTGTGATTATATCAAAAGGCCAAACCTATGCCTGATTGGCATCCCAGAAAAAGAAAGGGAAATAGAGAACAACTTGGAGCAAGTATTCCAGGAGGTAATCCAAGAAAACTTTTCCCATCTCACCAGAGATATGACCAGGCAAGCACAAGAGATACAGAGAAACCCCCACAAGACATCAAATGAGAAGACCAACCCCTAGACACATAGTAATTTGCCTACACAAAGCAGGAACAAAAGAAAAAATCCTAAAGGTAGCAAGAGAAAAAGGTCAGACTACCTACCAGGGAAGACCAATCAGAATAGCAGCAGACCTATCAGCAAAAACACTGCAACCAAGGGGGGACTGGAGCCCTGTAATCAAAGTTCACAAAGATAAACAATTTCAACAAAGAGTTTCTTATTCAGCCAGATTCATCAGCGATGGAGAATTAAAATCTTTTCTAGATATCCAATCCATAAGAGATTATGCAGCTTCCAGACCAGCTTTATAGGAGGCACTTAAAAAGGTGTTAAGCACAGAAGAAAGAAAAAGAAGAATGACCACACACTTGCCAAGAAAACAGCAGGGCACAGAATCAACAGAGAATACAGCACAGTAGGAAACTTGAAAACACAAACAAATTTCATCCCCCAAACCAAACCAAAACAAACAAACAAAGAAAAAAACTTTATAAGAACCTCATGACAGCAACAAACAATCGTATTTCAATAATCAGCCCGAATGTGAATGGACTAAATGCACCACTGAAAAGACATAGAATGACAAACCAGATAATAAACCATGACCAAATTATTTGCTACATCCAGGAGAATCATCTCACTATAAGAGACAACACAGACTCAAAGTTAAAGGATGGAATATGAGTTTCCAGGCAAATGGATCACAAAAAAAGGCAGGAGTTGCAATCTTTTTTTTTTTATTTTTATTTTTTAGTTGGAGTCTCATTTTGTCGTCCAGACTGGAGTGCAGTGGGATACTCCCGGCCACCGCAGTCTCCACCTGCTGGGCTCTGGCTATCCTTCCATCTCAGCCTTCCAAGTAGCTGGAACTACAGGTGTGTGCTACCACGCCCAGCTAATTTTTTTTTATTGTAAAGATGAGGTCTTGCCAAGTTGCCCAGGTGGGTCTCGAACCCGTGGGCTCAGGCAATCCACTCACCTCAGTCTCCCAAAGTGCGGGATTACAGGCTGAGTCACCGAACCCGGTCAGGAGTTGCAATCTTAATATCATATAAAACAACCTTTAAGTTATAAAAAATTTAAAAAGATGCAAAAGGACACTACATAATGATAAAAGATTCAATCCATCAACAAGAATTATCCATCCTAAACATATATGCACCCTACACAGGAGAACCAGCATTTATAAAGCAACTACTAAGTAAGCTAAAAAAGATATAGACTCCAGCACTATTATAGCAGGGGACTTGAATATCTCACTAACAGACCTAGATAGATAATTGAAGTAAAATGTCAACAAAGAGATCCAGAACCTAAACTTGACACTTGACCAAATGGACTTAATAGATACCTATAGATTATTCCACCTAACAACCATAGAATATACGTATCAACACATGGAACGTATCAACACACGGAACATACTCCAAGATCGATCACATCCTTGGCCATAAATCAAGCATAAGCAAATTCATAAGGTTGAAATCTTGCCACACATACTCTCAGACCACAGTGGAAAAAAAAATAAATATCAACACCATCAAAAATTTCCCAAAGCCCACAAAGACATGGACACTAAATAGCATGATGCTGAACAACTACTGGGTCAACAGTGAAATCAAAGAAGAAATTGAAAGATTCCTGAAAACCAATGAAAATGAATAAACTTCTTACCAAAACATCTGGGATGCTGAAAGCAGTTCTAAGAGGGGAATATATATCTCTATGAGCACACATCAAAAAAATGGAATGATCACAATTGGAGAACCTAACAAATCACCTAAGGGAGCTGGAAAGAGAAGACCATCAAAGCCCAAACTTTACCTGAAGAATCCAAATCGCCAAAAGAAGAGCCCATATACAGGACATAGAAGGTAAAAATATCATGGAAAACATCAACAAAACAAAAAGCTGCTTCTTTGAAAGAATTAACAAAATTGATGGACCCCCTAGCCAGAATGACCAAGAAAAAGCCCAAATAATCACAAATCAGTAAAACAAAAGATCAAATCACAACTGACCATGAAGAAGTACAAAAGAATATCAGAGATTACTAGGTACATCTATATGGAAACAGACTTGATAACCTAAATAAAATGAAGGAATTTCTGACTCCATACAATATCCCCAGGTTGAAACAAGAAGACATTGAAACACTAAATAGACCAATACAACCCAGGGAATTAACTCTGTCATTGGAAAACTACCTACCAAAAAAAGCCCTGGACCGGATGGCTTTCCAGCAGAATTCTACAAAACATACAAGGAGGATCTCACACCAATCCCTTTGAAAGTATTCCAGGCAATTGAGAAAGATGGAATTCACCCCAAATCATTTTACAAAGCTAACATCACACTGATACCCAAACCAGGTAAAGATTCAGCAAAGAAAGAGAACTACAAGCCAATATCCCTTATGAACATAGATACAAAAATTCTCACCAAGATTCTAGCAAATCGGATCCAAAAACACATCTCAAAAATCATCCACTATGACCAAGTAGACTTCCTCCCCAGGATGCAGGGCTGGTTTAACATTCGCAAAACCATAAATGTAATTAAATACATCAAAAGATGTAAAAATAAGAACCACATGATTATATCACTAGATGCAGAAAAAGCTTTTGATAAAATCCAACATGCCTTCTTGATAAAAACACTAAAACACCTAGGTATAGAAGGAAAATACCTCAAAATAGTAAGGACCATCTACGATAAACCCACAGCTAACATATTGCTAAATGGACAGAAACTTGAAAAATTTCCCCTGCAAACTGAAACAAGACAAGGCTGCCCACTCTTGCTCCTCTTGCTCAACATTGTGTTGTAAGTCCTACCTTGGGCAATTAGACAAGAGAAGGAAGACAAGAGTATCCAAATAGGAAAAGAGGAAGCCAAGTTATCCCTCTTTGCTGATGATGTGATCCTATACCTTGAAAATCCAAGAGAATCTGT